>NC_056735.1:1712497463-1712502463 GCF_019279795.1 Protopterus annectens | reverse complement strand
TCACAAACAGATTTCTCTGCTACTCCAAATAGGAGCCATTCAGCCGGTCCCTCTGTCAGAAGTGGGCCTAGGATTTTATTCTCGCCTGTTCCTAGTACCAAAGAAGGGGAACACGTGGAGACCAATTTTGGATTTATCTATCCTCAACACTTATCTGGACATTCCCAAGTTCAAAATGTTGACGTTACAACAGCTTTTTCCACTGCTGGGCAAAGATCATTGGATGGTGACTCTGGATCTCAAGGAGGCTTACCTTCATGTTCCTATCAGGCTAAGTTGCAGGAAGTATCTACGTTTCCGGGCTGGGACTTCTCATTATCAGTTCTCTGCATTGCCCTTTGGCTTATCTACTGCGCCCAGAGTATTCACGAAGGTTCTGGCTCCAGTAATAGCTTTCTTCAGACTAAGAGGGATACAGATCTATCCTTATTTGGACGATTGTCTGATTCTGGCTCAAGGAAAAGAAGAGCTTCTTCATCATCTCCACTATGTGATAGCAGTGCTAAGATGCCTAGGGTATTCTGTGAACGAAATAAAGTCCAGTCTAGTACCCTCTCAGGACATGTGCTTTCTGGGTGTGAGACTGAATACAGCATCCCAGATGGCCTTTTTGACCCGGACAAACAAAGAATCTTTCTTTACTTCCATCAATTGTCTCATCAGTCCAGGCTGACTGCAAGGACAGTCCTTCAAGCCTTGGGGTTCATGGCATCTTGTATTCTGGTGCTTCCCAATGCCAAACTGCATATGAGGAAGTTACAATGGTATCTCAACAATGTATGGACACAGCACTGCCAAGATTTGGACACTGTCATTCAGATAATACCTTGCATTCAAAAGGAATTTTTGTGGTGGGCTCAGGAATGTCACCTAAACAAGGGACTCTCTGTGACCCGGCCAGAGGCGAGTCAGATTCTAACGACAGATGCCTCAGACAAAGCTTGGGGAGCTCATCTAAATGGAAAGTGGATACAAGACACGTGGCCTGCCAGACTTCTACATCTACATATCAACCTGAAGGAGATGTTAGCAGTCCAATTTGCATTAATAGCTTTCAAGGATTTACTTCTTCCAGGGCAGGTGTTGATTCTAACAGACAACACAACTGTTATGTGGTACATCAACAAGCAAGGGAGAACACATTCTTATCCTCTGTGCAGACAAGCAATGATTTTGTGGGAGACTGCTCTCAGTTTACAGCTAAATCTTCAGGCAAGGTTTCTGCCGGGAGCACAGAACTCCTTAGCAGATGTGTTGAGCAGACAAATTATGGATCCCCACGAGTGGAAATTGGATCCTCATGTATTTCAGAAATTGACAGTGTCATGGGGAACTCCAGACATAGATCTGTTCGCTTCTCCACTAAACTACCAGCTGCCAAAGTTTTGCACAAAAAGTTTTCATCCCACAGCTTGGAAGGTGGATGCTCTTTCATTCAATTGGAGCAATCTTCACGTGTCGCCTTTCCACCTCTGCCTCTCCTCCCAAAGGTACTTCTGAAGGTCAGACAGGACAAGCCAAAGATGATTTTAATAGCTCCAGATTGGCCTCGACAGCATTGGTACCCACTACTGAGAAGTCTGGTGCGGAGCCTCCATGGCTTTTACCTTGATTCCACACCTGCTGACTCAGGAGAACAGTCATTTACTCAATGTCAAACTTCACTCTCTTCACCTGACAGCCTGGCATATTCTGTTTTAAACCCTGGAGGGTTTCAGCTTCCACAGCAAGTTTTGAATGTTATTTTGGAAGCCAGAAGGCCTAGTACAAGGAAAGTGTACGCAGATAAATGGAAGAGATTTTTATTTTGGAGTGCAGCAAAAGCATTTGATGTTTCTAAACCTAATTTAAGTGTGGCTCTTCAATATCTTACTGAGTTACTGGACAAAGGTTTGTCCTTCTCTTCTATTAAGATTCATGCTGCAGCAATTTCTGCTCACTATGACTGTGACCCACCATTATTTTCTCATCCTTTGTTTAAGCAATTCCTTAGAGGGGCAAAGAATATAAGACCCCCACGGAGAGCTCCTACTCCTGCTTGGGATCTCAATTTTGTGTTGGAGAAACTCACTCTACAACCTTTTGAGCCTGCAGCATCGGCAGAGTTGAAATATTTATCATGGAAGACTGCTTTTTTGTTGGCCATTACCTCTGCGAGAAGGGTTTCTGAATTACAGGCCCTTATGGCAGTTGAGCCTTTCTTAATTTTCCACAAGGATAGGGTGTCTTTGCGTACTAACCCTTCTTTTATGCCTAAAGTGGTTTCTAGTGTGGCTTTAAACCAAACTATTCATTTGCCTACTTTTATGCAAACCCCAAAATAAAGGGGAAAGGATTTTGCACACTTTGGATATACACAGACAGTTGCGATATTATTTGAGCAGAACTAAAGGGTTCAGGCAGTCTCAGCAGTTGTTTGTTTCTTTTGCTTTGGGTTCTCAGGGCAAACCTGTTTCAAAACAAACTATTTCTAAGTGGATTGGTTTTGTATTGCTTTCTGTTATTCCCATCATGGTAAGGAGATTCCAGCTGGGATTAGGCCTCATTCCACTAGGGCTACTGCCACTTCTACAGCTTTTTAAGGGGTGGCTACTAAAGATATTTTGGAAGCAGCTACTTGGAGTTCAGTGCATACTTTCTCTAAGCATTACCACCTTCCACTTTACTCTAAATCTAGGGCTGGATTTGCCACTGCAATTTTACAGGGCATGTTGGCAGCTCCTAATGCTTTATAGTTTTGCCATCCTCCCTTACCTCTGCTTTGGGATTCTACCCATATGTAAGGACTGCAGCAATGTGAGATGAAGAACATAGTACAGTTTTGTACCTACCATAAATGTAGATGTTCAAGATCCACATTGCTGCAGTCAACCCCCTCCCTCCTTCCCCTCTGTTGTTGAAGGTGGTGGTGTGGTTTGTGTTGTACATATTGTAAATATGGTTAGTGCACGGGTGGTTGGTTGGGTTTTGCTGGTTTTTGGCTTTGGCCTTTCTTGTTAGGGCCTTCTGACATCTGGGGCAAGAAAAGACTGAGGAAATGACGTCGGTCATGCGCTTTTGTACCCTGACGTCCTGATGTCAGTTTTAAGCGCCTTGACCGACGTCAGCCTAATACTTTGGTATTCGGGCCGACCGAGGACAGCGGACTTACCCATATGTAAGGACTGCAGCAATGTGGATCTTCGAACATCTACATTTATGGTAGGTACAAAACTGTACTTTTTTCATACCCTTCTCTTTCCCCCCATGCCTGTCAAGAGAATCCTGGACTTTCCACCCAGTTTCACGGAACAAGCAACTATAGAGGTCCACAAGTTGCTAGAAAGAGTCATCAAGCCAGTCCCAGCAGACCAAACAGGATTTGGAACTTACTCAAGATTCTTTTTGGTTCCAAAGAAAACAGGGGACTGGAGACCTATCTTGGACCTCAGCAGACTCAACCAATTTGTGAAGAAAGAGAAGTTCCGAATGGTCACGCTTCAGTCCATACTTCCCTTTTTAGGGAAAGGGGATTGGATGTGCTCCATCAATCTCAAGGACGCATACTACCACATAAAGATGGACAGACACTCCAGAGATCACCTACATTTCCGGCTGAGAGCCAATCACTATCGGTTTCGAGCCCTGCCCTTTGGTCTCACTACAGCCCCCAGAAAGTTCACCAAATGCATGGCAGTGGTCACTGCTCACCTGAGGCGTCTAGGATTCCAGGTGTTTCCAAACCTAGACCATCGGCTCCTTACCTCCACCACCAGGCATCAACTGATTTAAGTAACCGAATACACTCTGCAACCAATTAGGCATTACGGTCAACTTCGAAAAGTCTGCCTTGTCGCCATCGCACCATATCGTCTTTATAGGAACATAGATACCTCAACCAACACTCGACGTCTTCCATCCGAAAGGGTCTCACTGCTTCGCCAGCACATCGCTGGTATCGAAGAACAGAGCTCCAGCCGCAGAGGTCTTGAAAGTATTAGGTTTGATGGCGGCAGCAGCAATATTGGCCATTCCTCTCACAAGGCTGCATATGCGAATTCTTCAATGACTTCTGTTCACCCAGTAGTGTTACCAGGAATTGACAATGAACCATATGATCCTCATCACAAAGTCATGCAAGAGGGAAATTCAGTGGTGGCTGACGTCTCCATGTCAGAATGGGATGACGCTTTGTGCCCCCCAGTAGCCACTGTGACCACGGTTGCTTCCCTGATAGGGTGCGGGGGGCATTTTCAGGGAAAGACTGCCCAAGGCACATAGACGGATCAAGAGTCACATCTGCATATCATTGTTCTAGAGATGAGAGCAGTACTTCTGGTGTTGCAGTATTTTCAGGACTCTCTTCATCTAGGGATGATTGCAATTCAGACAGACATGTCAGTGGTCTGGTACTTGAACATACAGGCGGGAACCAAGTCTTACCCCCTTTGTCGAGAAGCCTTCAGAGTATGGCAATGGGCTGTGTCAACCCAGCGTTTTCTGTTAGCAACGCACATCCCGGGGAAATCCAACGTGATAGTGGACAAGCTGAGCAGGGCAATTTTGTTGCCTCACAAGTGGTGTCTCAACCAAGACATTGCAGACAGGATTTTCCGCAAATGGGGCCAGCCTTGCTACGTCCTTTTTGCCAGTCATATCAATACCAAATGCAGAAGCTACTTTGCCCTGATACCACCTATGGGACATCCCCCGAGAGACGCACTCATACACGATTGGCCTCCGGGTCTCCTATATCCATTTCCTCCAATCCCATTGATACCCAGATTTTTACAGAAAGCGAAGTCGCTGGGAAGGACTGTCATTCTTATAGCCCCTCATTGGCCTCGACAGATTTGGTTTCCCTTTCTTCACCATCACCTGCTGGAGGATCCATGGATCCTGGACCCAGTTCCAGATCTGCTGACACACCCGTCAGGGGACATCCACCCTTCATTGCAGTCACTGAAGCTAACTGCTTGGCTGATCCAGTTCCCCACATAGCCAAGCTTCATTCCTCGTCG
>NC_056735.1:1712259963-1712487463 GCF_019279795.1 Protopterus annectens | reverse complement strand
GCTTTGGAGAGGGCTTTTTTAACCTGAGTGTCTGTGATTTCAGGGACTCTACATTCTTTTGGTATGGTTATGGGCCCTTTTGGGGGTGAGAAGGGGGTGAAGTTTGCACTGAACCTGTCTGCCACTATGTTGGCGATATCGGTCTATTCAATGTATTTTGTGCCATTCTGCACCAACTCCAAGCAGATCTTAGCATTGACACTTAGATTCTTGACATAGCTAAAGAATGCCTTGTGGTTATCTTTGGAGTCCTTGGCAATTTTTCTTTCGAAGCTCGCCTTTGGATGATTTTATGAGGGATCGTAGTTCCTTGCTGATACTGATCAGGGATGTCTTCCCTTCTTGGGATTTTACTCTTTTCTGTACTAGTTCCGTCCTTCTATTCTATAGTCTGCCAGACTGGTTTCCTTTTCTTGGAGGAGTGAGCCTTGGTTTTGCTTGGGGTAGCACGATCCATGCATTCTTGTAGATGCCCGTAGAATGCGTTAGTAAAGAATTTTGCAGCTTGTAGAGCGTTATCCTTTAGCATGGGGGCTTTGAAACTTTCCACCTCTATCTTAAGTAACGTGAAGTTTGCTTTTGAAAAGTTTTTCACAATGGTTTCCTTGTCTGGGAGTGGGGGCGGAATGTGTATATCCAAAGTGATATGTTCATCGTGTTTCACTATTGCAGTCATTACAGTTGGGTTATCTTGCTGGCAGGCTACCCGCAGTTGGCCTGAATTCCAAATTCTAGGTCCGGCGTCAGTTGCTGTCGCCTCCTTCCTGACGTCAGTGCGCCAGGGGTATAAAAAATGCAGCTGACGCCATTTTCTTCAGTCTTTCTTGCTGCGCGGTGCCCGAAGCAATAGCAGTTCGCAAGTGCCGGTCGGCCGACTCCTGAGATTTTCGTGATCGTATTTCAGATCCGAAGTCTTCATTAAAAGCTAAGTACCCCGTTGGGAAACTTTTTTCTTGCTCCAGTCAGATGTCAGAAAAAGTTAATAATTGTATTTCTTGTGGGAAGCAAATACCTCATAAGGACTTCCATTCTTACTGTATTCCTTGCCTAGGCCCTGATCACGACGTTGCTAATTGTTGGTTTTGTGCTAGATTTAACCAACGCACTATTAAGTGCCGGTACGATTTTGCATTTCACTATTTTGGCAGAAGATTTAATTACAAGATGTCGGATAGCCATCAGACTACCGCAATTCAAAAGAAACGCAAAGAAAAGGACAGGCATCCGAGGTCCAAAACTGACGACGGAGCTTCTTCTAAGCCAGTCGCCGGTTCTCAGTGAGGCGCTTTCGCAGCCCCTGACGCCCACTACTTTAGAGCCGCAGGCTGTTTCCGACTCCCACGTGGAGCCGACTAGTCTGCTGGAAACTCAAGGTATTGGAACCTCGGAAACCGTTCCCTCAGATGGGTCCGGAGCCGCTGAGCAGGCATCGGCTTCTGAGAGTGTTTTCAGGCCTACACAGTTTTATGTTGAAACGACTTCAGTTTCAGAGGCAAAGACTAAAGCATCTCTAAAGACAACGAAACAAGAACAGCAGCCTCTTGGACAGGCCTCCATGCCTAAAAAACAAATGCTCAAAATGGCCTAAGACCTAATTACTTTGATCAGGGGTTCCCATCCCCCTCCTGATAAGAGGCCTAGGCAAGAGACAGAATATGAATCTTCAGATCAGGTTTCCATTTCTTCTGATTCCTCTTCTGATCAGGAATACTCTCTCCCTCCATATGAGGATTCTGACGCTGAAGAATCTATCACTTCAGCCTTTCCTCCTGAGGATTATTCTTTTGGGGAAACTCTGCATACCATGCGGGAGCATTTCCACTGGGAGAGCCAAGATTATTCAGAATCTAAGAAAAGGCTCTGAGACCTCCTTTTACTACCTCAGCACATGCCCCTTGCTATTCCACCTGTGCTAGACATTGTAGATGTATTTTCAGAGTCTAGCCTGACTCCTAACTCTTTACCTCTAGCTCCTGTTTAGCCAGACAGATACTACAGGGTCCCTGATTCACATAAATATATTTTTAAGAACCCTGCTTGCTGTCCCAGAAACTATCTCTCAGGGTCCCAAAAGGGTCAAGGCTTCCATAGGTTCATAGGTTCATACTAGGCTATCTGCCCTAGGGCATTTATAAGCCTAGCCAGAGTGTGTGTGGCTTTCACCACCCATTAGGATGAGAATACTATACCCATTAGTTTGCTGTGCCTCTGTCCAGCAGTGATACAGAGATGATTCCCGGGGTAAACCTACGATCTCCCATCCACTCGTCAAGATTTCTCTTGAACAGAGTCAGTGAGGGACTCTGCCTCACATGGACTGGGATTCTGTTCCATAGTGTAGGGAGTCTCTGGGTGATGAATCTGTCCCTCCAGCACGTCCTATTTATATCCGTGTTGAGGTTTAAGTCTCTTGCTCTCATGGCTCTGGTGGATTTGGATTTTTTGAGGTGGAGCATGTCCATTAATTCCGGGTTGGACATGGCCTTGTATGTCAGGCACAGATCACCTCTGAGCAGACGGTATGCAACTGAATAGAGCTGGAGTTTCTTCAGTCGGGCATCGTATGACATATGTTTGAGCCCCTTTATCCTTTTGGTGAGGAACTTTTGGGGTCTTTCCAACTGCTGCAGGTGTCGGGTAAGGTACATTCCGAATGGGGCGTTGTACTCAATCATTGGTCTGATAAGTGAAGAGTACAGGGGTACAATGACCTCTCCTGATCTGGATGTGAAGCCCTTCATGATCAGGTGGGCAATGTAGAAGGTCTTCCTAACCACTTTGGCAATGTGAGTGTCAAAAGAGTGATTACTGTCAACTTGGGTCCCCAGGTCCCTGATAACTTCTTCCGTGTTTAATGGATTACCACCTATGTGGTAATTAGGGGTTACCTTGTTTTTCCCAAAGGGTATGACTACACATTTTTTGGCATTTAGCTTAAGGCCATGGCTCTGGCACCAGTTATCCATTTCTATGAGACCTTTCTGGAGGATGTCTGTGTCTGATGGAGTGTCAATTATGGTGCCCAGTTTGCAGTCATCTGCAAATTTTGTCAGCCACAATCCCCCTATGTTTGCCTGCACTTCAGAAAAATAAATGCCGAACAAGAGGAGGCCCAGGACTGAGACCCTGTGGGACACCGCCGTGACCGGCTTAGAGTCTGACATGGCACCAGCAACTCTAACCCTGTGTGTTCTGTCCTTGAGCCAGTTTGCAACCCATCTTGTGACATATGGGTTTACATCTAAGTTGGTGAGCTTTTCTATGATGCCCGAGTGGGTATTGTGTGAACGCTTTGCTAGGTCAAGGTAGGCTGTGTGAACTGCCTTACCCTCATCAATGGCCTTAGTGACTGTTTCGAAAAAGTCGACCAAGTTCAAGAGGCAGTATCTGCCCTTGACAAAGCCAAATTGGGTAGGATCCAGTGTCTGTAGGTCCCCAATGTCTTTATTTATGAGTTCCATTATGATCCTCTCCATAGCTTTGCAGACAAGGCTCAAGCTTATGGGACGGTAATTTCAGGGTCCAGAAGCACCACCTTTGTGGAGTGGGACTACAGTTGCCGACTCCATTCTTTGGCACGATCCTGTAGTAAGGCTAAGATTAAACAGCAGCCTTATGTGTGGGTTTAGTTCCTCATTGAGTTCGTGTAGCACACAGCAGGGGACACCGTCCGGTCCCATTGATGCTGTGTTTTTTGCTTTAGAGAGAGCAGCTCTCACCTAGGCATCTGAGATGTTTGGGAGGCTAGACTCTGGTAGGATAGATATTTCTCCTTTTGGGAGAAATTTGCACTGAACCTGTCTGCCAGTATGTTGGCAATGTCTGTGGGTTCAGTGATTTATCATTTTGGACTAATTCTGAGCATATCTGGGAGTTTCCACCCAGGTTTCTAACATAGCAAAAGAAGGCTTTATGATTGTCTTTTGTGTCATTTGCGATTTTTCTCTCAAAGTTGGCCTTGGATGATTTTATGAGTGATTGTAGATGTTCTTCATCTCACATTGCTGCAGTCCTAACACTTGGGTAGTCCGCTGTCCCAGTCGGCCCGAATACCAAAGTATAAGGCTGACGTCGGTCAAGGCGCATTTGTCTGACATCAGGACGTCAGGGTACAAATGTGCATGACCGACGTCATATCCTCAGTCTTTTTTGCCGCATGGTCCGATGCAGAAGCAGTATTGCGAGTGCAGGTTGGCGTTCTGAAATTTTCTGAAGTCGGAGTTTCAGACCGGATCAAAGTTGGCTAAGTACCCCGTTGGGGAATATTTTGGTTTTTTCTTGCCTCAGTATTTAACCGGATGTCAGAAAAAGTGAATAACTGTATTTCTTGTGGGAAACAGATACCTCATAGAGATTACCATACATTGTGTATACCTTGCTTAGGGCCTGAGCACGACGTTGTTGGCTGTCGCTCTTGTGCTAGATTTAACAAACGCACTATTAAGAGAAGATTAGATTGTGCCAGGTTAGTTTTGGGAAGCGTTAATTACAACATGCCGCCGGATGCTCCGGCCGCTTCGTCTAAAAAGCGCAAAGACAAAGCAGCGAAGCCTAGGGTAGAAGAACCGCCTGTCTCGGACGCCTGTTCTTTAGAGGCTCGTGGAGCCGGTGGTTCTACCAGAAGTTCCTTTGGATTCTCAGGAGAGACTTTACTGTTACAAGATGTGTCCTCTCAGGAGGTAGGCCAGGCTGAAGGGGCTTCTCAGGTAGCTGTTCTCCCTCCCTTCCTAAGGTGGTTAGGCCCTCCCTTCTGTTTCCAAGGCTCCTTCTAGAGGCCGGCCAGGGTTAACTTCAGTGGGGGTCTCCCCTAGTTCTTCAGGGTCTCTGCCTAAGAAACATATGCTTAAAATGGCAGAAGATTTGATTACTATGATTAGAGGTTCTTTACCCCCCCCTGATAAGAGGCCTAGGGTGGAACCTGAGCTTGAGAGTTTTGTGCAGTGTTCGGAGGCTTCTGAGTCTTCGGCTGAAGACTTGCAGGAGTATCCTCCTTATTCTGATTCTGATGTAGATGACTCTACACCTTTGGCTTCTCCTCCTGAGGATTTTTCTTTTTCAGAGACTCTCCATTCCATGAGGGAGCATTTTAAATGGGAAGGTCAAGATTTCTCTGATTCTAGGAAAAGGCTTAGGGAATTTTTGTTTCTACCCCAGCATAGGCCTTTAGCTATACCTCCTGTTCTGGATGTGGTAGAGGATGTTTTGCAGAGGCTTCCCTGAACCCTGATTCTTTGCCTCCTGCCCCAGTTAAACCGGACAGGTATTATAGAGTGCCTGAAGCTCATAAGTATCTTTTTAAGAGTCCTAGGGCAGACCCAGAAACTGTTTCTCAGGGCCCTAAAGGGGTTAAGGCTTCTGTTGTTAAAAATCCTGTTCCTTCTGATAAAGAGGCAAGGGCTTTGGATAGATGGGGGAAAAAGGTGTATACTTCTTCCACTTTAGCCATGAGGGCTTTGAATTGCAGGATTTGGTTCATGTTTCTGAACAGGTGGGTAAGCATTCCTTGCAATGTGGTTTTGATGCTGTACAGGCCTCTTCGAGGGTGGCAGCCACTGGTTCTGTTCTTCGCAGGCACGCCTGGCTGAGGGATCAGAATTTAGCTGAACATGTAAAGACAAGGATTTTAGATGCTCCTTTACAATCTGATGTGTTGTTTGGTGCACCTGTGGAAACAGTTTTAAAGAAAATGGAGGACAAGGCTAAGTCTATGCAGACTGTTAAAGATTTTTTGCAGGTTCAGCCTCCAAAGTTTAGTAGAAATTGGCCTACTAAGGGGTGGACTTATCCTTCTTATGATTCTCAGTCTAGGGGTAGATCTAGACGTGGTAGGGGCAGAGCACAAGGTTCTTTAGGCCTAGAACAGGCAGTTCGCCTGCCCAGTCTTCTGGTGAGGGCAGGGGTCAGTCCTTTCGTAAGCAGACCCAATGACTTGCCTTTTCAACTGCCAGAGCCTTCTCGCCTGGCAGCACCTTTGGGAGGAAGGCTGGCACTTTTCAAAGAAAATTGAGTGTTATTACCCAAGACAGATGGGTATTGGATATCGTTCACCACGGTTACAGGTTTTATTTCCATACCTTGCCTCCATTCAAAGGCATGCCAGACATTCCTCCTATACAAAGAAAAGAGGCTCACAAGCAAATTTCTCTGTTGCTCCAGATAGGGGCCATTCAGCCGGTTCCTGTGCCAGAAAGGGGCCTAGGATTTTATTCTCGCCTGTTCCTAGTACCAAAGAAGGGGAACACGTGGAGACCAATTTTGGATTTGTCTATCCTCAACACTTATTTGGACATTCCCAAGTTCAAAATGTTGACGTTACAACAGCTTTTACCTCTGCTGGGCAAAGATCACTGGATGGTAACTTTAGATCTCAAGGAGGCTTACCTTCATGTGCCTATCAGACTCAGTTGGAGGAAGTATCATGCTTCCGAGCTGGAAATTCACATTATCAGTTCTCTGCATTGCCCTTTGGCTTATCTACTGCGCCCAGAGTATTCACAAAAGTTCTGGCTCCAGTTGTAGCTTTTTCACGCTAAAAGGAATACAAATCTATCCTTACTTGGACGACTGTCTGATTCTGGCTCAAGAAAAGGACGAGCTTCTTCAGCATCTGGAATATGTGATAGCAGTGCTAAGATGCCTGGGGTATTCTGTGAACGAAATAAAGTCCAGTCTAGTACCCTCTCAAGACATGTGCTTTCTGGGTGTGAGACTGAATACAGCAGCCCAGATGGCCTTTTTAACCCCGGACAAACAAAAGAGTCTATCCCTTTACTTCCATCAACTATCTCATCAGTCCGTGCTGACTGCAAGGACAGTCCTTCAAGCATTAGGGTTCATGGCATCTTGTATTCTGGTGCTTCCCAATGCCAAACTGCATATGAGGAAGCTGCAATGGTATCTGAAAAATGTATGGACACAGCACTGCCAGGATTTGGACACTGTCATTCCAATAATACCTTGCATTCAAAAGGAATTTTTGTGGTGGGCTCAGGAATGTCACCTAAACAAGGGACTCTCTGTGACCCGGCCAGAGGCGAGTCAGATTCTAACGACAGATGCCTCAGACATAGCTTGGGGAGCTCATCTGAATGGAAAGTGGATACAAGACAAGTGGCCTGCCAGACTACAGCATCTACATATCAACATGAAGGAGATGTTAGCAGTCCAGTTTGCATTAATGGCTTTCAAGGAGTTACTTCTTCCAGGGCAGGTGTTGATTCTAACAGACAACACTACTGTCATGTGGTACATCAACAAGCAAGGGGGAACACATTCTTATCCTCTATGCAGGCAAGCAATGATTTTGTGGGAGACTGCGCTCAGCTTGCAGCTAAATCTACAGGCAAGGTTTCTGCCAGGAGCACAGAACTCCTTAGCAGATGTGTTAAGCAGGCAAATCATGGATCCTCACGAGTGGAAACTGGATCTTCATGTATTTCGACAATTGACAGTGTCCTGGGGAACTCCAGACATAGATCTGTTCGCTTCTCCACTAAACCACCAGCTGCCAAAGTTTTGCAAAAGGTTTCATCACACAGCTTGGAAAGTGGATGCTCTTTCGTTCAGTTGGGAAAATCTTCATGTGTATGCCTTTCCACCTCTGCCTCTCCTCCCAAAGGTACTCCTAAAGGTCAGACAAGACAAGCCAAGGATGATTTTGATAGCTCCAGATTGGCCTCGCAACACTGGTACCCATTACTGAGGAATCTGGTAAGGAAGCCTCCATGGCCTTTACCTTTAATTCCACACCTTTGTCTCAGAGGGACGGTCATCTCCTCAATGTCAAGCTTCACTCTCTTCATCTAACAGCCTGGCATATTCTGTTTTGAACCACAGCAGGTCTCAACTTCCTCAACAAGTTTTGAATGTGATTATGGAAGCCAGAAGGCCTAGTACATGTAAAGTGTATGCAGAAAATGGAAGAGATTTTTATTTTGGAGTGCAGCAAAGGATTTGGATGTTTCTGAGCCTAATTTGAGTGTGGCTCTTCAATATCTTACTGAGTTATTGGACAAAGGTTTGTCTTTCTCTTCCATTAAGATTCATGCTGCAGCAATTTCAGCTCACTATGATTGTGACCCACCATTGTTTTCTCATCCTTTCTTCAAGCAATTTCTTAGAGGGGCAAAGAATATAAGACCCCAATGAGCTCCTACTCCTGCTTGGGACCTCAATTTTGTGTTGGAGAAACTTACTCTACAACCTTTTGAGCCTCATGGCTACTGCTGAATTGAAATACTTGTCATGGAAGACTGCTTTTTTGTTGGCCATTACTTCTGCAAGAAGGGTTTCTGAATTGCAGGCCCTTATGGCGGTTGAGCCTTTTTTGATTTTTCATAAGGATAGGGTATCATTACGTACTAATCCTTCATTTATGCCTAAGGTGGTTTCTAGTGTGGCTTTAAACCAAACTATTCATTTGCCTACTTTTTATGCAAATCCCCAAAATAAGGGGGAAAAGATTTTGCACACTTTAGATGTACACAGGCAATTGCGTTATTATTTAAGCAGGACTAGGGATTTTAGGCAGTCTCAGCAGTTGTTTGTTTCTTTTGCTTTGAGTTCCCAGGGCAAGCCTGTGTCAAAACAAACTATATCTAAGTGGATTGGGTTTTGCATTGCATTCTGTTATTCCCATCATGGCAAGGAGATTCCAGCTGGGATTAGGCCTCATTCCACGAGGGCTACTGCCACTTCAACAGCATTTCTAAGGGGGGTGGCAACTAAGGATATTTTGAAGGCAGCTACTTGGAGTTCAGTGCATACTTTCTCCAAGCATTACCACCTTCCTCTCTATTCTAAATCCAGGGCTGGTTTTGCCACTGCTGTGTTGCAGGGCATTTTGGCAGCTCCTGCTTCATTATAGTTTAGCCATCCTCCCTTACCTCTGCTTTGGGATTCTACCCAAGTGTTAGGACTGCAGCAATGTGAGATGAAGAACATAGTACAGTTTTGTACCTACCATAAATGTAGATGTTCGAAGATCCACATTGCTGCAGTCCAGTTTACCCTCCCTCCTTCCCCTCTGTGTTTAGGGGTGGTTGTGTGGGTGGGGTTTCTATTTTTGTAAATTTGTATATATTGTACATATATTAGGTATAGGAGTGTTTGGTGTTTTTTGGTTTTGGCCTTATCTTTTTAGGGTCTTCTGACATCTGGGGCAAGAAAAGACTGAGGATATGACGTCGGTCATGCGCATTTGTACCCTGACGTCCTGATGTCAGACAAATGCGCCTTGACCGACGTCAGCCTTATACTTTGGTATTCGGGCCGACTGGGACAGCGGACTACCCAAGTGTTAGGACTGCAGCAATGTGGATCTTCGAACATCTACATTTATGGTAGGTACAAAACTGTACTTTTTTTGCTAGTATTGATCAGAGATGCCTTCCCATTTAGGGATTTTGCTCTGTCATGTAGTAGCTTTCTCCTCTTGTTGTAGAGTTTGTTTATGGCTGGAGTCCACCAGACCGGGCGCCTGCCTTTGGTGGAAAGGGTCTTGATTTTATTAGGGATTGCTTGATCCATACATTCCTGGAGGTGCTCGTAGAAGGCATTTGTAAGGGTTTCAGCAGCGTGGGTTGTGGTTTCCACTGGCTCAGGGGCCTTGAAGGATACCACTCCAGTCTTAAGAAGTGTGAAGTTTGCTTTTGAGAAGTTCTTCACTGTGGTCTTTTTTGCTGGGGGTGGGGCGGATGTGGATCTCCAGTGACATTAATTTATGGTTTGATCTCACCAATGAGGGATATACTTCCGGTGTGGAGCATTTTGTCCCCATGTTTGTGATGATCAGGTCTAGTATATTTTCTCTTGTGGGAATGGTGACTAGTTGTTCCATAGCATTTGAGTTTATGAACTCAAGGAACCTTTGGGCTAGGGTGTTGGGGCTTGAGTAATGTTCCCAGTCTATGTTTGGGTAGTTGAAGTCACCCAATATGATGGTGTTTGGAGAGACATTTATACTCTCCAGTGTCTTCAGGAAGGCTGTGTGGGTTTCCTGAGTTTGAGAAGGTGGTCTGTAGCATGTTACAAACTGTAGGGCAGATGTCCTTCAAGAATGCAACTGCAGTCATAACATGTGGGTTGTCCTGCCTCAGGCAGCCCTCGGTCGGCCGGATTCCAAAGTCTGGGTCCGACGTCGGCTGATGTCGCATTTCTCTCCAACGTCAGAGCGGCTGGAGTACATAAGCATCAGCCGACGCCATTTTCTTCAGTCTTTCTTGCCGCGCGGTGCCCGAAGCAGAAGCAGTTCGCAAGTGCCGGTCGGTCAGCTCCTGTATTCTACGATTCCGAAGTCATCAAAAAAAGCTAAGTACCCCGTTGGGGACCTTTTCTTGGCTCAGCTGATGTCAGAAATTACTGAAAAAGTTAACAATTGTCTTTTTTGTGGTAAACAAATACCTCATAAGGATTTCCACTCTTACTGCCTCCCTTGCCTGGGCCCAGACCACGACGTCTCGGCCTGTGTAGCCTGTGCTCGCTTCAACAAGCGCACACTCAGGCACCGGGCGGAGTTTGCTGAAGATTTTTTCGGTGATAAATTTGCCTACACCATGCCGTTGGATCTTCCGACATCGCAAACTCCCAAAAAGCGAAAAGACCGGGACCGACATCCTCTGCCCACGTCTACCACCGACTCCACGCCAAAACCTAGCGCGAGTGCTCCGGCGGTCTCTCCACTGCTCCGAACTGAAGACACCGCATTACCGACGACTCCGATTCCAGACATTACTCCGCCAGTTATAGACTTTCCTCCGGATACCGAAACCGAGGAAATGCCCGAGACCATTGCTGTAGACAAGGTCACTCCTGCACATGGAGCTGCCAGGCCTCCTATGGCCATGTCTATTAAGGCCTACACTAGGGCTAAGGCAGCCAGCAAAACAAAGCATATTACTTCTAAATCCTTACCTCAGTCGACTCCGGAGACACAAATTATATCCATGGCTGCTGATTTAATTTCCATGATTAGAGGTTCACAGGCCCATCCTGAGAGAGCATCCCAGCCTCCTCCTGATAAAAGGCCCCGGGTTGAACCCTCTGACCCTACTCCTTCAGATGAAGACTCTGAGGGCTCTGTCCAGTCTGATAGCCAGGAAGAGCTCTTCCAGACCTATGAGGACTCGGATGCAGAAGATTCCATCCCTTCGGCCTCCCCTCCTGAGGATATTTCTTTTGGGGAAGTTCTGCACACCATGAGGGAACATTTCAAGTGGCAGGGTCAGGAATATTCTGATTCTAGGAAATGCCTTAGGACTTTCCTTAAGAAGCCTCAGCACAGGCCCTTAGCTATTCCTCCTGTACTTGATGTTCTGGATGATTTGTATTCTGACTCTAGTGCTACCCCTGATTCTCTTCCTCCTGCTCCAACCAAGCCAGACAGGTATTACAGGGTCCCAGAAACTCATTCCCATTTATTCAGGGCCCATTCTGCTGATTTGGAAACTATTTCACAGGGGCCTAAAGGAGTTTCAGCCTCCACCTCAAAAATCCTTTGCCCTCCAACAGGGAAGCAAGGTCATTAGAGAGATGGGGCAAAAAGGTTTACACATCCACTACCTTATCTATGAGAGCTTTAAATTGCCTTTTTCATATGTTACAATATCAGGATTATCTCATAGAAGATTTACAAAAAACATTAGCTTCTCCTGATCCTTTAGACAGGAAGACTTTGCAGGAAGCTGTACATAACACTCAGCAAGTAAGCAATCACTTCCTGCAGTGTGGATATGATGCACTGGAAGCTTCATGTAGGGCAGCTATGACAGGGACAGTGATTCGTAGACATGCTTGGTTAAAAGATCAACCTCTACCAGATCATGTAAAAGCAAAACTTCTGGATGCACCTTTGGAAAAGAACAAGCTTTTTGGGCAAATGCTAAGGATGTGTTAAAGACCATCGAAGAAAAAGCAAAATCAGTTCAGACTGTGAAAGATTTCCTCCAGGTTCAACCCCCCAGATTCAGTAGGAATTGGCCTTCAAAAAACTGGTCCTTTCCTAATCCAGAAAAGTTTCAAAGGGGTAAGAACAGACGTGGCCGAGGAAGAGGCCAATACAGAGGCCCTTACAGGGGACGACAATGGCAGCCAGGAAACCAAAGAAGTGACGCAGGGATTTCACCTGCCCAACAACCACAAACTCACTACCGCCTACCAGGGAACAACTAGAAGCTCCCTTGGGCGGGAAATTATCTCTGTTTACAGAAAACTGGCACAGACTGACAAAGGACAAATGGATTTTGGACATTATAGACCGAGGGTACAGGTTTCATTTTCATTCCTTACCAAGAAAACAAGGCATGCCAAACCTACCACAAAATCAAAGGGCAGAGGCTATCAAGCAAATCACTCTGCTGACTCGAATGAAAGCAATAGAAAGAGTTCCACAACAAGAACAAGAGCAGGGGTTTTACTCAAGACTGTTCCTTGTTCCAAGAAAAGAATCTCAGTGGAGACCAATACTGGACTTGTCCGCATTAAACACCTTTCTCATAGTACCAAAGTTCAAAATGCTGACTCTACAGCAACTCCTTCCCATGCTGGGCAAGGAGTCATGGCTGATTACTCTGGACCTCAAGGAGGCATACTTGCATGTCCCTATCAGACACAGCTGCAGAAGATACCTCAGATTTCTTGCAGGGCCAGAGCATTATCAATTCTCAGCATTGCCATTTGGCTTATCTACTGCGCCCAGAGTATTTACAAAATGCCTGGCTTCAGTAATTGCTCATTGCAGGCTCCAGGGTATACAAATTTACCCGTACCTGGACGACTGCCTCATACAAGCGGACGACAAATTGATGTTGACAAAAAACCTGGATTATGTCATACAATTACTTCAAGCTCTGGGATACACAGTCAACTTCCAAAAGTCAAGACTGCAGCCATCCCAGCAAATCTTCTTAGGAGCCAAACTAGACATGGCTTACCTGACAGAAGACACGCAAGAGAAGTTAACTCATTACTTCAAAGGTTTAGCAAAACTCACCCAGATGACTGCAAGGAGATTCCTACAGGCACTGGGTTACATGGCATCCAGCATTCTACTGGTTCCATTAGCAAAACTACACGAGAAAGCTTCAATGGTACCTAAAAAGCATTTGGTCTCAACACAGCAACAACTTGGAGACAATCATACCACTCATTCCATCTCCAAAGGAAACACATCTGCATATAAACCAAAAGGAAATGCTGGCAGTAATGCATGCCATCGAGGCTTTTCAACACCAACTCCAGCAAGGCCATTTAATGATACGGACAGACAACACCACTGTGATGTGGTACATAAACAAGCAGGGGGACACCCACTCTTACCCCCTTTGCAGACTGACAATGCAGCTTTGGGAGAAATCACTGAGCCTAAACATCCAGTTACAATCCCAGTTTGTTCCAGGAAAAGACAATGTGTTGGCGGACAGCCTAAGCAGGAATTTCACAGATCCACACGAGTGGAGGTTACATCCAAGGCCTTCAGACAACTCACTTCAACATGGGGCAAGCCAGAAGTGGACCTATTTGCCTCTCACCTCAACCATCTTCTACCAAAATTTTGCACAAGGACATACCATCCAAAAGCTTGGAAAATAGATGCCCTCTCATTCAACTGGAACTCCCTAGCAATCTATGCATTCCCACCTCTGCCACTGATGACCTCAGTATTACTAAAGATCAAAGCAGAGAAGCCCAAGGGAATCATAATGGCTCCGGATTGGCCAAGACAACACTGGTACCCACTACTACGGAGCATATGTCACACCAGGAGGTGGGCCCTCCCTCAGTGGCCTCTACTTTTGACTCAACACAATTTCGAAACACTGCACCCAAACCTTCAGACACTGCAGCTAACAGCCTGGGAGATCCCATAAATAACTTCAGCTTATCTCTCGCCAAGGAAGTTCAGCGGATACTAACAGAGGCTCGAAGACCATCCACCAGAAAGGTTTACTTAGCAAAATGGAAAAGATTCAGCAATTGGAATACCAGCAAGGGACATGATACATCATTGCTGAACATCCCACTTATCTTGGAATATTTGGCAGATATGTTAAAGAATGGCCTCTCATATTCTTCCATAAAGATACATGCATCTGCTATTTCTGCTAGATACAACACTGATCCTCCTGTTTTCTCTCACCCCTTACTAAGACAATTCCTCAGGGGAATCAAGAACATTAAGCCACCAAGAAAGGCCCCAGTGCCAGCCTGGGACCTCAATTTTGTCTTAGAAAAACTGAGTCTACCTCCTTTTGAGCCAGCAGCTTCAGTGGACTTGCAATTTCTCTCATGGAAGACCGCTTTCCTGTTGGCAATTACCTCAGCAAGAAGGGTTTCGGAGCTACAGGCCCTAATGGCAATACCACCCTTTATTATTTTCCACAGAGACAGGGTTTCATTAAGGACCAACCCTACTTTTATGCCAAAGGTGGTATCTAGGGTTTCTCTAAATCAAGCCATTCATCTGCCTGCTTTCTTCCCCAATCCTGAGAATAAGGGGGAAAGACTTTTGCATACCTTGGACATTCACAGACAACTTCGATACTACCTGGACAGAACCAAGGCCAGTAGGAAGTCTGAACAAATTTTTGTAGCTTACGCTCCTGCAGTCCAAGGAAAAGCAATTTCAAAACAGACCATTTCTAAATGGATTGGACATTGCATCAGATTCTGTTATTCCTTTCATGGAAAGACTGTTCCAGCCAATGTCAGACCACATTCCACCAGAGCTACAGCCACCTCTACAGCTTTTTTAAGAGGGGTGCCTACCAAGGACGTTCTAGAAGCTGCTACATGGAGCTCCGTGCATACATTCTCCAAACACTACAATCTCCCTGTATATTCCAGATCCAGAGCAGGCTTTGCTTCGGCAGTCCTGCAGGGTTTGATTGCCACACCATCTCTTTCCTAGTGCATACCTCCTCCCCAGCTAAGCTATGGTATTCTACCCACATGTTATGACTGCAGTTGCATTCTTGAAGGACATAGTACAGTTTTGTACCTACCTTAAATGTAGATGTCCGATAGACATGCAACTGCAGTCGGATTTTCCCTCCCTCCATACCCCTCTATGCCTAGGGTCCACTCCTATCCCTATTACTCTTAGCTGGGGATATCTGTTATGGTGTATTTGTTTTATTGCTCATTTATTTGTTTGGAATCCTGTTTTTGTCTTCCAATTTGATTACAGCCTTCCTTGGAGAGCACCTGACATCTGGGGCAAGAAACACTGAAGAAAATGGCGTCGGCTGATGCTTATGTACTCCAGCCGCTCTGACGTTGGAGAGAAATGCGACATCAGCCGACGTCGGACCCAGACTTTGGAATCCGGCCGACCGAGGGCTGCCTGAGGCAGGACAAACCCACATGTTATGACTGCAGTTGCATGTCTATCGGACATCTACATTTATGGTAGGTACAAAAGTGTACTTTTTACCTATGGTTAATTGCACCTGGATGGTCTCCGATGCTTCGTGCGTTGCCACTAACCTGGAGGTGTGGGTATCCTTTATGAATATGGATACTCCCCCCTCCTTTTGTGGTTCGGTCCGGATTTTGGGGCCGGAACGCATGATATGAGGTATAACCTGATAGTGCTGGGGTGCTCTCAGGAGCCTTGAACCAGGTTTCAGTCACAGCACAGACATCGATGTTCTCCATACTAAGGAGGGCTTCGAGGGCATGCATCTTGAGGTTTAGACTTCTGGCATTGAGCAGTATTACCCTTAGTTTTTCTCCATTTTTGTTTTCTAGGGCGGTAGGTTTATCATTTGAGCCTTGCCTAAAAAAGGCACTATGGGGGTGGCAAGAGCCTTTGCCAATATCCGGAAGCCCAGGGGTGACAGGTGCAAGCCGTCCCTTGCGAAGCAGTGTGGCTTATCAAGCATGTCATCCCAGGCAGACACACATTGGATCCCCTTAGAATGTCACCAGTAATTAAGCCAATTATTAAAGCTGATCATTTTGTCTCTGTATTGTGTCATCATTCTTGGTGAGGGTAAGATACTGCTCAGGGTCAGGGTCATACCGGCCTGGGCTACATAATCTGAGAGCTCCTCTGTCTCTTTTCATGTAGTCCAGGGAGGTACGTCTCAGGTCGTTCACACCGGCATGGACAATGACTGAGTCATACTTGTACTTGCTGTGGAGTGACCCGAGTGCTTGTGTTATGTGGCGGATTCTAATGCCTGACAGGCAGCTTACTGTGATCTTTTCCTTGTTCAGTCTGGTGAGTGGGACGTCAGTGTGTAGTCACCTATAACAAGTGTGTCTGGCATTGTGTTTGGCCTTAAGGGCTGTGACTGTTTAGCACACTGACTTTGAGAACTATGTGTTGCATCTCTTATGTCTTGAGGTGGCAGTTGCTTGGGTGTCTGCTTTGGAGGCCTCTGTAGTTTTGGTAGATTTTTGATCAGTGCCTCCGAGTATGTCTTTGTGTGTTTATGTGTTTGTTTTGCAGTTGTGATAGTTCTATGTGAAACTGGGTTTGTGGTGTGCGTGGTTTCCTTCTCCTCCTGTCTGGTCTTGCCAGTCCTGAGTTGAGAGAGCTCAGCCTCCAGTTTGGCTATATAGTTGCATCTCTCACATGTATTTGTGTTTTGTGGGAGAAGGAGTGGGTTGTCTGTGTACATGAGGCAATTGTAACATTGCCTCAAGATGCCCAGATTCACCAGCTGAACAGGAGAGGACGCTAGCAACTGACCCCTCGACATGCTAGAAAAAGTGAAAAAGTTTGCTGTGTAACTGAGTCAGAAGGGACCTATAGGGAAATGGGTACTCAAGGAGATTCTAGGCTAATGTAGTACTTTGTTTAGTATGCAAGTACTTTACCTATATAAAAATGCTTTAGGAGCAAGTGCTGAGCTTTTGAGATAGAGAATAGACTGTTTAGATTGCAAGTAGAGAAGTTCTAAGGGAAAAATTGAAAAGCAGACTTTACGGAGCCAGAAATAGTTTAACCTTGTTTAACCGGCGCTGCCCGATGGTGCTCTATGGGCAACTCCGCTAAATCACGCAGCGCTAAAGCGGCTTATAGCAGGGGTTGAAAAGAGCTAGGAATTGACCCAAAATGGCCAATAGACTACAAGTTTCTGGCTGGAACCACTGCTCTAGGGACAAATAGGCTGCTCAGTGCTCCCCACTCCCACTGGTGAACAAAGAAGCTTCCCTTTATCCAAATAAGGATATGGAATAGCACAGGAACCAAGCCAAAGCCCAGAGATCAGCAAACTCTGAAGACTGGACTATTCTAGTTCAGTAAGGCGGGAAAACAAGATTTTTTTTTTTTTTTTTTTGCAGAAAACAGAGGAAAAACAGACAGTAAATGCTATAAATGCTTTTAAACGGCTAGCGCACTTGAGTGTGTTAGCCTACAGGTAAAATTAAACAACAGATAACTTTTTTAAAAGTGCAAAACAGTTAATCAACACACTGCGAAAAACCCTACCCTCTCCTAGGGCACTGGACAGACAGGGAAAAAAATTTACACTTCTGCTACCTTGTACAAGGGCTTTAAATTGTCAGTTTCATGTGCTTAAATATCAGCAATACATTGTGTCACTGCTTAAACAGAAAATGTTGATAAATTCTGAATGTGCAGAAAACAACGAAATGCAAGATTTATTGCATGCAGCTGAACAAGTGGGAAAACATACTTTGCAATGTGGTTTTGATTCTCTGGAGGCCTCATGCAGGGCCACTGTTACGGGTTCTGTCATTAGGAGGCATGCTTGGTTAAAGGAACAGAATCTGCCTGATCATGTTAAAGCAAAATTATTAGATGCTCCATTACAGCATGATACCTTGTTTGGTGTTAAAGCAGAAGAGGTGTTGAAGAAAATGGAGAGCAAAGCTAAATCTATACAAACAGTCAAGGATTTCTTACAGGTACAGCCTCCAAGATTTAGCAGGCACTGGCCTACAAAGAATTGGTCCTTTCCGGTGTCAGACAGGCTACAGAGGCAGATACAGACACCCTAGAGGCAGATCCCAACCCCAAGGCTCCATACAGGTCTAAACAATGGGGTACTTCTACCTCCAAAAGCAGAGAAGACAAATCACAGCCATACAGGAAACTGTCCCAGTGACTTCCCCCTGCCTGCGCCAAGCACTTATCTTCTGGCAGCACCTTTAGGGGGAAAACTAGCACTTTTTTCTCAAAATTGGCATGTAATAACCCAGGACAATTCACTTTCACACCCTGCCAAGGGCAAATGGTTTGACAGACCTGCCAAAAAGTCAATGGGCAGAGGCACAAAAGCAAGTGTCACCCCTCATGGAGATGAGGGCCATTCAGCAAGTACCACAGCAAGAGCAGGGACAAGGATTTTACTCAACTGTTCTTGGTACCCAGAACGGACAAATCCTGGAGACCAATACTGGACCTATCTATTCTAAACACATATCTGGATATTCCAAGATTCAAAATGTTGACTCTGCAGCAGCTTCTGCACATGCTGGGCAAGAAGGCTTGGCTTGTGACTTTAGACCTAAGAGGCATACCTGCATGTTCCAGTCAGACAATCATGCAGAAGATACCTCTGATTCATAGCTGGCTCAATGCACTACCAATTCTCTGCACTGCCCTTTGGCTTATCTACTGCGCCCAGGGTCCTCACAAAATGCCTGGCTCCAGTAATTGCATTTTGCAGACAGAGGGATACAAATATATCCTTACTTGGACGACTGCCTTATTCAAGCAGAGAACAAGGACATTTTACAAACACCAGATGCTGTAGTAGAAGGATTACTAACATGCCTAGGGTACACAGTAAACGAAAAGAAATCAAAACTAGTACCCTCTCAAGAGGTAATATTCCTGGGTGCAAGCTTAAATACAACTGCCCAGATGGCTTATCTCACACCAGACAAACAAAGGCAACTGACTGCTTATTTCAAAATGTTGGCAACAAAGACCCAGTTATCTGTAAGAAAAAATTCTGCAGGCTTTGGGCTTCCTGGTGTCCTGCATTCTACTAATTCCATATGCAAGACTGCATATGAGGAAACTTCAATGGTATCTAAAAAGTGTTTGGACTCAACATTGCCGCAGCCTGGAAACAATAATTACCCTCATTCCCTGCCTGCGACAGTAGTTTCGATTGGTGGGCAAAGGCCTGTCACCACAACAAGGGGCAGCCTTTCACTTTACCCACAGCCAGGCAGATTTTAACAACAGATGCATCAGATTATGCCTGGGGGGCCCACATGGCAGGAAGATGTATTCAGGGCACATGGTCCGCAAGCCAAATGCATCTACATATCAACTAAAAAGAGATGCTAGCTGTTCAGAATGCCCTGACAGCCTTCAAGGATCTACTTCATCCGGGACAACTACTGATAAAGACGGACAATACTACAGTCGTGTGGTACATAAACAAGCAGGGAGGCACTCATTTCTGCCCCCTATGCAGACTAGCCATGAATTTGTGGGACACAGCATTGACTTACCAAGTACATCTGCAGGCACAATTCCTGCCAGGAAAGATAAATACTCTGGCAGACGAACTAAGCAGAAACCCCATGGATCCCCACAAATGGAAATTGGATCCGCAAGTCTTCAGCATGATAACAAGGAATTGGAGATGCCCGGACATAGATCTATTTGCCTCCCCTCACAACTGCCAACTGCAGAGATTCTGCACAAGGATTTATCACAAGCAAGCATGGAAAGTGGGTGCTCCATCTTTCAGCTGGAAAAACTTAACAGTATATGCCTTTCCTCCCCAAGGTACTCCTAAAAGTCAGACAAGAGAAGCCAAAAATTATTCTGATTGCCTCAGACTGGCCCCACCAGCACTAGTATCCAATCTTAAGGAACTTGTCTCAATACCCAGCCTGGACATTACCTCAAATTCCTCACTTACTGTCTCAACACAACAATCAGATCCTGCACAGCCAACTCAAGACCTTTAAATCTGGCAGCATGGCAGATAATGTAGTCATTCAAAACACCCCCCTCTCTCTCTCTCTCTCTCTCTCCCTCTGTCTCTATCTCTCTCTCTATCTCTCCCTCTCCCTCTATCTATCTATCTATCTATCTATCTATCTATCTATCTATCTCTCTCTCTATCTCTCTATCTCTCAAGCAGTGATGGATGTTATTTTGGAGGCCAGGAGGCCTAGTACCAGAAAATCTTATGCTGAAAAATGGAAGCGATTCCGTGCTTGGAACCAGGCACAAGGGATTGACACGACTGTAGCAAATATTCCGCAGATTTTGCAATATTTAACTGAGATGCTGGACAAAGGCCTATCCTTTTCATCAATTAAGACTCATGCCTCTGCCATTTCAACTTATTACAATACAGAGCCACCTATCTTTTCTCATCCTTTATTAAGGAAGTACCTCAGAGGAGCCAAAAATGTAAGGCCTCCAAGGAGATCACCAATACCTGCATGGGGCCTCAATTATGTCTTGGAAAAACTCACCCTGCCTCCTTTTGAGCCAGCCGCTACAGCTGATATAAAATTTTTATCATGGAAAACAGCTCTGCTCCTAGCAATAACCTCTGCAAGACGAGTTTCAGAGCTATAGGCACTCATGGCTGTGGAACCTTTTATCATTTTCCATCCAGATAGGGTTTCTCTGAGGACAAACCCGAATTTTATGCCTGAGGTAGTGTCCAGTGTGGCCCTTAACCAAGCTATTCATTTGCCTACCTTTTACCCAAACCCACAGAATAAGGGTGAGAGACTTCTGCATTCTTTGGACATACACAGACAGCTGCACTTCTACTTGGACAGAACCAAAGCTTTCAGAAAGACTGAGCAATTACTAGTGGCTTGTGCTGCAGGATCACAGGGAAAGGCTATCTCAAAGCAGACTATTTCAAAATGGATAGGCCACTGCATTCGTTTCTGCTATTCACAACATGGCAAATCAGTGCCTAAGGGCATTAGGCCACATTCAACCAGAGCAGCAGCAACTTCGGCAGCCTTCCTCAGACGAGTACCAACCAAAGACATTTTAGAGGCTGCAACCCGGAGTTCAGTGCACACTTTTTACAAAGCACTATCACTTACCACTTTACTCTAAATCCAGGGCAGGCTTTGCCACTGCAGTTCTGCAGGGCCTCATAGCCGCTCCTATTCCTATTTAGCTCCAGCCTCCCAACCATAGCTTTTGGATTCAACCCAATTGTAATGACTGCAACAGTGAAACACGGTGAACATAGTACAGTTGTGTACTTACAATAAATGTAGAGGTTTAGTGTATTCACTGTTGCAGTCCAGGTTACCCTCCCACCATCCCCCTTATCTTTGCTGGAACTTATCTGTACTTCTCTATTCTATACTACCTATGTGGTGTATTTGCTTGCAGATGAAGGAAAAAAATTACCTTGGTGCATACATTCTTTTTTGACATATGTTTAGCCTACCCTTTTGGGGGCACCTGACATTTGGGGCAAGAAAAACTGAAGAAAATGGCGTTGACTGCATTTTTTATACCCCTGGCGCACTGACGTCGGGGAGGAGGTGACGGCAACCGACGCCGGACCTAGACTTTGGAATTCAGACCGACTGCGGGTAGCCTGCCAGCAGGATAACCCAATTGTAATGACTGCAACAGTGAATACACTCCATCTACATTTATGGTAAGTACACAACTGTACTTTGTTTATGGTCAGATCTAACCAGCGAGGGGTTGACCTCCAGTTTGGAACACCAGTTGCCCAGGTTGGTGATGACCAGGTCCAATTTGTTGTCACCTCTGGTGGGAGTGTTGACCAGTTAATCCAGGGCATTTGAGTTTTTGTATTTCGGTCCGGGTTCTGTGGCCGAAATGTATGGTATGAGTTGTAGCCTGGTAGTGCTGGGTTGCTCTCTGGAGCCTTAAACCGGGTTTCTGTTACTGCACATATGTCGATTTTCTCCATACTGAGGAGTGCCTTGAGTGCGTGCATTTTGAGGTTTAGACTTCTGGCATTGTGTAGCATTACCCTTAGTTTTTTGTTACTTGTGCTATTTATGGCGGTGGGTTTGTCTTTTGAGCCTTGCCTAAAAAAAGGCACTATGGGGGTGGCGAGAGCCTTGGCCTAAGGGTGACAGGTGCAAGTCGTCTCTAGCGAAGCGGCTTGGCTTGTCGAGCATGTCATCGCAGGCGGACAGACACTGGTTCCCCTTTGAATGACACCAGAAACTTAGCCAATTGTTGAAATTGATCATTTTTTCTTTATACTGTGGTATCATTCTTGGTGAGGGCAGGATGCTACTTGGGGTCAGGGTTATACCGGCCTGGGCTACATGATCAGAGAGCTCTTCCATGTCTCTCTTCATGTAGTTCAGGGAGGTACGGCTTGGGTCGTTCACACCAACATGGACAATGACAGAGTTGTATTTGTACTTTTCTGGAGTTACCCGAGTGCTTGTGTTTTGTGGTGGATCCTGGCACCCGACAGACAGCGAACAGTAATCTTCTCCTTATTCAGCCTAGTGAATGGGACATTAGTGTGTCTGACTATAGCGTCACCTGTTACTAGTATGTTGGGTATGTTATTTTGCCTGGGTCTACTTCACATTGTAAGCTGACAATATAGAGTCTGATATTGTTGGCACGACAATATCGAAAGTGAAGAACATTGTGCAAGTAAACGGAAATCTCTGTAAAGGGAGATTTCCGTTTACCTCAATGTAGTGCGGCCTCTGAGTTGGTATATTTAAGTAGGGGGTTGTGGGGGGGGGTGCAGGGGGGCTTTCCCCCCTGCCTACGCCAGTTATTTTTTTTGTTTTAATTTTTTTTTTTTTTAACGTTATTCGATGTTTTACTTAATCGATCAATAAAATTCGTCCTTTATTGATCAATAAACTTTCAATAACGTAATATAGATGCTTTTGCCTTAAGGGCTGTGATTGCATGGCAGACTGGTTTTGTGATGTATGTGTTTCATCGTTTGTATTGGGTGGGTGGAGGTTGCTTGAATGTCTGCTTTGGAGGTCTCTGTTGCTTTTGCAGGTTTTTATTTAGAGCCTCCGAGTATATTTTCATGTATTTATGTGTGTTTTTTGCCGGTGCTGGTTTAATAGGTCTATGTGAGACTGGTGGTGTGATGCAAGTATTTCCCTTCTCCTCTTGATTGTCTGATCCAGTCTTGGGTTGAGAGAGGTTAGCCTCCAGGTTGACTGTATAATTGCATCTCTCGCATGTATTAGTGTTTGGTGGTAGGAGGAGAGGGTTATCTGTGTACATGAGGCAGTTGTAACATTGCCTCAAAATGCCCAGATTCAACAGTTGGACTGGAGAGAGCACCTGAAACTGCCCTTTGGACATGCCTGGATAGATACAGTGAACTGTTTTACTGATTGCCTGGTAAGGTTGAATAGAGAGCCTTGTCCTTCGGTACAGTATAGGGTGGTCTAGTGCTAGTGTTTTATAAGTACTTGCTGTGAGTTTTGAGCAAGTGCTGGGCTGAGAAATTAATGGCTTGAGTGTTTAAGTTGAAGGTTTGTCTAGTTCCAAGGGAAAAATTGAAGAGGACACTTTGTGGAGCCTGGAATAGTTATACTCTAGCTAACCAGCGCTGCCCAGTGTGCAAAACCAGGCAAATGTGTTTTTTATAGCAGGGAAATAAAAGTGATAGAAATTAGCCCAACATGGCCAATAAACTACAAATTTCTGGGCTGAAACCATTCCTCCAGGGACAGAGAGGCTGCTCAAAGCTCCCCTCTCACAGGTGAACAGAGAAACTTCCTTCCCTCCAAGTAACGTATGGGCAAACAGAGATTTTTAACACCGCCCTGAAAGCTGTCTTGCAGTGGGCACACTGGTTGCGCAGACCAGTCAGCGTGCACATTTTTGAATGTTAATGACCTGTCTTTGTATAACACACGTTTGTGTGTATTTGTTTATATGTCTGCATATGTAGGATATGTGTATATGTCTGTATATTTCTAGTGAGAATATGCTTGTTTGCAAATTGGTGTTAAAGGTGTCTGTTAGCCTGTGCTACCAATGCTTATACTAAGGGCCTCTTAAAAATCTTGTTACTGAAAATATCATCTCGGTCCACTCACAAAATTGCCAACATCGACTAACATTTTCTTTGTACCTAAACACTAAGTAAAGTCTATAATAATGTCAGATTTGCCCCAAAATGTTATACTACATGGTAAGGAAAGCCCCAGCATGTCAGTTTTAAGTAATTTACTGTAAGCTTGGTTTTGTCATTCTGAGCTATGTTAGTTTGTTGATCACATAAAGCTTCATTTAAAACAAAACTTTTCGCTGCTAAAAGAATGCCACAGTAGGAGCAAGTTGAGGTGAAAACTTCTTCTTCCACCTTGGAGATGCAGTGAAAAGAGGTGAAAATGTCCCCATTCTCCTTGATGAGACAGTGACGACAGAGGTTCATTTATATATATATATATATATATATATATATATATATATATGAAGGATTCTCTTACTATGAATATTTAACCCTGAAGGGTTTGTAATTTCAGTGTATGAGAAGTGGTACAAAAGCCATTATTGATGGGTATGGCTTTGTAAGGTATGGCATATGTGGTAAGGCATGGTTTGAATTTCCTTCAGGATTTTAGCTCAGTTGAAAAACCATAGTCTGAGTGAGAACCTGGGAGTTTAGTGCAGTCCCTGTGTTACTGTGTTTGAAGAATGAGATGTGTTTGTATCGTGAAAAGGGGGATTGGTCTTTTTGATTTGTGTGCTGGGGTTGATGGCCATGCTGTGTTATATGCATGCTGGATAGGTTTTTGAGAATATCTTTTCAGTGGCTGCCAAAAACTGAGGGAAGCAGATGCATTCCAGACAACTGTATATTACAGGCGTAACTTTTTTATTTTTGAGAGATTGTCAAACTTACTTGAATCACTGACTTCAGCTGCTGTACCACGTGCACATATTGAGTAAGAAATTGTCATGATCATGTATTTGGTGTGTTTTTATTGCAATGTTTTATGAATAAGGAATGTAATGTTTTGTAGTATTGATGTTTTATATTAGTTTACAAGTTTTTTTTTGGTGTGGGGGAAGCAGTTATTGATGTGGGTTTTCCAGCTTTTTGGCTTATGATTTCATGTTTTTATTGCATATGTTACAGTGAGTCAATTGCAAATTAGCAGAGTATTTTCTTATAGGTATGTGTGTGCATAGAAAAAAATGTTTCTGCAAAGGATTATGTATGTCTGTGTCTGTCTGCCTTTATATTCTTATTAGTCCTGGCTTGTTTGAGGGTAACAGAGCAGATATGAATGATCAGCAGTAACTTCCTGATGAGGTTCTTAATGTATGTGCTGCACATAGCAACATAGAAGGAATAGTAGGTAACTTATCACAGGAGCTGTAACTTGCCTAGCCATGTACAGCTTTAGAGAGACACAGTAAATGTATTTGCCAACCTGGGGGCACTTGGTTACCTAGTGGCATACTCTAAAATTGATAGTATCTACCAATATCAGTTTCTTTGCCTGGTAACACAGAGGTGTCCCTTCGGGTCTCAGCATTTCTCAAACTTGTATAGTACACAGCAAGAGTCGGGAACAATCAGCCTAAACAGTGGAAGACACAGTTGCTGGCTGCTTTCTTGTGTTTATGTAATTTGTAGGTAGAACTTGACAGATGATATTCATTTATTAGGGTGGATATAATCACAGTTTGAATATGTCTGGAAGTGATTTGGGTGGTTATTATTTAGTTATCCTGTTTTTTTTTTGTCATCTCTGCTCCATTTTCTAGATGAGGGGTGAGAGTTCTATGAAAGAGTTTTTGATGTCATACTGTTTCTAAGGCTGTAGAAAGATAGTTTCATCTCTGTTCATTTATGTTGCCTTTCTTTCTGTTTTGCTGTATGTTGGTGAAGCTAAGTAGGACTCTTGTACTGCCGTGACTAGGATGAAAGCAGTGTTGAATTTTGAATAGAAGGCTTTAATTAGTAAGGTGGTTAGTGAGCTGGATGTAAATAATTTTTTTCCAAGATGTTTGACAGCAGTGCCGAGACTGCAGTGGGTCTGTGATTTCTAAAATCAGTTGAGATGCTACTTGTATGCAGTGGGATAATATGTTTTCCAGATGTCAGATATATAGCTTTTGATTGTATAACAAGTAATTATTATTATTATGAAGATGGGGAAGGCCAGGGCATCTTTCGCCAATTTTAAGTGTTCAGCTAGCACTAGTTGCTAAAGTTGTTGGCTTTAGGTTAAGTAATAGTTTTCTAAGGGTGGATGTTTGAAAAATTTGGAATGTGAAAAATCACGATTTTATTGTCCAGCGAGTCTGGAGTGTGGAGGCGGGCATCCATGTGGTTGTCAGACTAGGAATCTGTCATTCTTCAGGGATTACAAACAGAAGGAACGATGACCAAAAGCCTACACAGCGACAGTACCACTTCAGTTATTTGTTGACCGATAACCACGGTGGGACCAGGCACAAATGCATACAGTTGTAGGGTAAAACGAGAAAGAAAAGTGCTGAAGGACATATTGCAGAATGCAGTAATGCACAAAAATGCAACATGTATACTAAGAAATGCACTTTAGTAGACAGAAGTCGGCACAAAAATATGAAATTAAAGTAATAGATGAGTGGGTCTACTAATATTAAAACTTGCATCCCTCTTACTTTTATAGAATTAGAAACGGACAGATCATAAAATTCAGGACACTTCATTGGTATTTAGAAATCAGTACTTCAGACTAGAAAATGAAGATGTGCTTTTTTACAGAGCCACCAGCATGTCAGAAAGCCATTACAGTTGGCTAGTATTTAGAGATTTTTTAAAAACAGTAAAACGTGAACAAAGGAGACCATTTCTACTACTGTTTGAACCTTTCATCCTTCATATACTTTCTGCAGTGCTAGTGGTAGTCATGTCATGCCATAAAATCTTTGAATCTGACTAACATTCAGAAATCAGTACAAAATCAATCATGAAATGAGCAGAAAACTCTCGTTTGCTAATGTTTTAGCTTTAAATTATTCATATGCTTTCCTGCAAGGCAGTAGCAAATCTGGTCATAACATTCCTGAAAGGCTACTTTTCTCCGAGAATAAAAATCGCAGGTGAAAGTAATTAACTCAAAGAAAGGTGTTGTGAGTACATTTGCAATTTGTGATGGAATCGAGCAAGACCTTTGAAACTTCCTGTGAGCACCCCTCCCCCAACCCCCACAGCCAAAGCTGGGACATGTTCAGAAAGGTAGACTGAAAATGTAAACAGACAGAATCAAAACAAAATCTGTGGGACTGTCCCTTTAAGTTTATATAAATGTATCACTTAAAATCTGTCTCTATTTTTAGGCCTTTGTTTTCCATTATTTTAGGCTTGGCCCAGATTTCTTGCACTAAGATTGAAAGGCAAAAAAGCCCTTCATGCTGGTTGCATAATAAAGAGGGGATGGTGATGTAGCTGTATTGTTGACTTCTGGCTGACACCACCCACTATTAAAGACCAACATTATTTCATTACAGCGGTTATATGTATGACATCCATGCACTAGCTAGCGAAGCTTATACACTGTAATAAAAAAAAAGAAGGCAGACCAGTTATGTTACATAAGGAGAGGAATTGCAGTGCCTTCAAGTCTGAAAGCAGGCAGCATTTCCGGAGAAATGAGCTCAGTAAAGAACCAAATTTCAAGGCAGAGATGTGTTTTAGGAAAGGAACTGTAAGGCAAGAAAATAGCTCCATGCACACACATGACTGTCGTGGTCCAGGCAGGCAGGAACTGGAACATTTAACCAAGTCAGTTTCTTTCTAATAGCTTGCGGGGTAAATGTGAGTTTTAAAGGAAAGGAAGTTTACTTGTGTTTATGCTGACTCTGTTTTCAATTTGAGGGCTTTTTGTTATGTTTTGTTTAACAAATGGCTGTTGCTTAAAATTTTAACAGTAAAATCATTACGTTTTTAAATTAAATTCAAATCTCTGCACTTTGAAATGTAAAGAGCAAAGCAATATGCACACTGAGATATTTAAACATTGTTTTATGGATAATTGTGGAGGCAGCCAGGCTAAGGGGTATCAGCATGACAGGGCGGGGGATACATTATCCTGCACAGAGCCCCTTTTGACCATGTTCTGACTCTGGCTTGCACTAGCAAGTCGTAGAGGTGGATGTGGATGTAGTTTAGGATGTCGTTTAGGCGTATAACTTTCATTTTTTTAGTGGAGGTGTGACTAGAAATCTGCATGCTTCTCTTTCAGTGACCGTCTCGCTGCTGTTCTTTTTGCTGCAGTTTGTTGGGGGGGGGGGGGGGGTCAGTCTGCTTGCATACCGTTTTGTAGTATGTGTTGCAGGTGTCACCACTTTTAATGCCATTGGTCTAACTCTATAAACTGTGACTCATTTCAGTAAAGTTATAATACAAGGTTGTAGTGATTGCATTTATTGCAGCTCTTGTCAGAACCGTTCTGGATGCAGAGTTTAATAGAATATAGGTTCATAGGTGTTTATGGTTGTAAAAGGTAAAGTAACCTTTTGAACAGTTAGATGTCTTACAGAAGGACATTCTTAAATTAGGACATGTTCTTTGCAGGAAAGAAAATGACTGCAATTTTAATTATCTGACAGTGATGGCAGAAAATTTAAGGATTTTTCTACCATCTTGTCTGAGACCATAATTCTGTGTTCTTTAGCTGTTGCATAAATTTGAGAAGGAAGCACCTCTTAATAGAGAATTATTCTTATCCCAGATCAAGAAAAGGAGCAGTACTCTAAAATACTTGTCCATAAAGGATCCCTTGAGGCATACCTTTAAATCTTTGTATGCAAAACAGCTCTGCAAGGGACCTCTAAGAAATTGAGGCATTGCATTGTTTTATGCAGAGAGATTCCTTGCAGAAACAATTATGTAAGCATTTTTTCACTAGAAAGGCTTGTCTACCAAGCTATATTTTCTTTTCACAAGAAATAAACTTGAACTACAACAGACTGTTGTGAATTCTTCTGTCTACAAGTAAGAAAAAAATACATGACTTTCAACATTCCAGATGCTCAAACAATCAGGAGGTGGGTAACAACACTGTAGGATAAGAACAGGCAGCTCTCTGTTAACTTACCCAACCACCCATTGATTCCCAGTGAAGTATTTCCATTCAAGAGCCCTTGTATTTGCCCCACTATACTAGCTGACAAGTACATTTTTTGATATGTCCATTAAACATGACATTAAAATATCACATGGATACATATTGCAATAATAGAAAAGAACTGTACTAATGTTTTGTAATCAGTATACATTTTAACAATTTTCATTTATATAAATTGCTCAATTCTTGGCTTTCTTTAAAACTCACTCCTGTACCTGAACAATGATGTATCGAATCAAACTCCATTTATTTTTATATAATTTGTTCCTTCCCTTTTCTAAAGATCCTGCTTCCAGTTTTTTATTTCCTTTGCTGTATTGAGTATTACCGAGTAAAGTTTTGTGGAGAACTTAAAAATATGTTTGCAGACTGATGCATAGGGGGTTTCTTTCATGATATATAGAGAGGCAAGCACAGATGGCAGGATATATTGACTTTTCAACAGCGTGAATCATGAAATCTTGAATGTGCAAACCTGTTAAACCATTTTTTTTACCCCACTGAAAGTATGGCAGTGAAGTCCTTGAAATAAAGTAATAAAATTAGAGCATAGTTTTATAAAAGAGGCAGACAAAGGGTCTGTAGTGTCACTGATCAGATTAGCTAACTGATGCAACTGGATAGTGCACCCAAGATCTAAGGATCCTTATTAAATCCTTCCCAGCTTGCATTCAGGGCTGACTGACCCTCATTTCCACTCAGCCTAGGTCAGAATTTGTCAACATTCTACCAAAAAAAAAAAAAAAAAAACGAGGGAACCCAGTAAGGCCAATAGTATATGGCATAGGAACTCTGACAGAAGGGATTCCTGTGTTTGTAGAAAAAAATTATGAAACTACTAGTGAGCAAGAGGAGCCACTATATTTAAGACACCCCTCATTTTCTTCACATTCTGTCAGGTTGTTGTGACCTGCCACCTAGCACTCTTGTTAATCACAATGGATGTTGCTTCACAGTCCACCAACATCCCACTCAAGGATAGTATTGCTGCCGCCCGTCTCAAATACTTAACTGATAAAATATATTGTTACATTTCTTCAGTTACATAATGGGACAGCAAGCTGAATTGTTTGTAATATCTTTTTCATTTTAATGAAGAACATGTGTACACAGTGCATACAGCCGTACCTTTTTCATGACACATTTATTTTATTTTTATTTTACATTTGTTGACCGGGCAAGTCCAGCTGGACATATGTCCATTTTCAGTGGAGGCCCGGGGAGAAAAGCTCCGCAAACAACAACCAAATAGGACAAGACAAAGATATTTACAGTAGAAATTGGTAAATTACAAAATTTTATAACGTATTACATACCTAGGATTTTATATTCTGGTAGCATTGTCGCCTCACAGTTAAGATGTTGCCCGTTCAATTCTCAGTTAGAGCATCTTCTGTGTAGCGACATGCGTGAATGGGCGTTCCTTCGTTGAAGGTTGTGCGTTAGGCCCGGCAAGCCAGTACGTAAAAATCTACTGACAGTCATTAGCGGACCGGCGTTCCGCTCTGGTGACCCCTAACCGGGAAAAGCCAAAAGACGCAAACAAATTCCAGTAGGGAAAAAACCTGATGTAAAAATAACCTAGATACAACAGTAGTTTGAATTAATAATGGAAATTATATCTAAGAGATGCTATAGATACTAGGGTCACACAAAAAAAAATCAAAAGAAAAACACTAGTGTTAAATGGACAAAAGCAAAATACAAGGATGCAATTAGTGTTCAGTCTCACAGGAGTTGTGGTCTTGTATGAAAACGGTTGGTCACTTCTTTGTGACCAGTACATCACTGCAAATTCACCTCTCATATTAACCAAAACATCTATCACACAAAGTTTCCTTATTTAGATATAATGCAAATGTATAGCTTATTTTCCTTCTCTGGATTTAACTAATTAACTAATCTACCTACAAATCTGTTATTGCGATTTATTATTTCCTCAAGTGTCGGAACGGTCTTGAGCTGTTATCTCCTCTGCTAAGTGAACACTGACTCTTAATGCAACATACAGGGTTAACTTTAGTTTTTTAGCTGGCCTTAACTTCAGCCTCTGAGTTGTAGTCATATTAAGCATCTGCTCTGCACAGCAGTTTTCCACATTGGCATTTTTCAAGCACCTTTTTTGTAGCCAGAAAGAAAGTAATGATTTACGTACCCACTTGCACCTAGAAAAGGATTTAAGCACTGCATCCGAACTGTGACTTAGTAAGTCCTGATGAACCGCTTGAGCAGTTACAAAAAACAGTGTTGGTTCAATGAAAAGTATTGCATCATATCTGTGTGCTAATGTCTGTGCCTTCGTACATTGAGTGATTTCTTGCTTTGAAAAGACATACCAGTTGTTTAGTAGGTTCACCTGGTGTTCATGTACCCTTTTGAAATGTGTAGTATCTAGATAAGTTTATTGATAATTACCCCCACATTAGAGTCTGACAAAAAAAGCATCTTGGCACCCAGGAATTGCTGTCTTTGGTGTGCACATGCTTACTTGACACACTCATTTTGTAATTGTAATAACAACATTGCTAATCCTGAATTCATTAGAAGATGGAAAAGTAACTTTTGCTTTTGTAATAGTTTATTTTTTTATATATATATATGAAAGATGGAGAACAACCAGGTTAGTTTGACAGCTCATTTATTTGGCAGTACCAAAGGTACTTGATGTTTGGGGGTTTAAACACTGTAGATCTTGAAATTATGTTTGTCTTTTCGGCTTTTCCCGGTTAGGGGTCGCCAAAGCGGAACTCTGGTCTGCTAATGATTGGCAGTAGATTTTTATGGTGCCGAGTTGCCAGCCCAACGCCCAGCCTTCAGCGAAGGCACGCCCATTCACGCATGTCTTTCGAACGCCACTCAACCGTGGGGAGGACATGCAGACTCCACACAGAAGGCACTCCAGCCAAGAATCGAACAGGAGAACCTCTTGCTGTGAGGCAACAACGCTACTGCTGCACCACCGCGGCTTAGATCTTGAAGTTATATAGCTTCTAATTTTAAAGTCCTGCTTTTTCTTAGCAGTTTAGTAGGAAACTTAAACTATAGTCAGGCTTGCTAGTGGTTTCATTTGAATGTAATTATGATATTTGATGCTACTTTTTTCTTTATTTATTTTCTTTCTTTTATTGTAAATGTTTTAGTACTGATGCACTGACAGCTGGTGTAAATTGAAAATGCAGAATCTGTCTTTTAAAGCTGTTTTATATCTTACCCTGTGGGTCTGTGCCTGAGCCATCTTCATTGGCATACAGGAACAAAGCCCTGACTCTGTAATCCAGGTGACCCAAGTTTTGACGAGTGACTCTGGCACCTGCAGGTGCTTATGGGAGATGACGAGGCATAGCCAGCTCGCCTTTTGTAGAGGGAGGGTGTGGGTACTTGGTGGTCACAGTGATTGAAACCCTAGTGATGATAAAACACAAGGAATACATATGAGCTGTAGCCACAGTAGATGGGCTGGAAACTGAGTGGCAGGCCGTCGTGTAGGTGGGGGAGGTTTCCTCACATTGTCATTGTATGTCTGTGTAGGTGACAGCCTTCCTATGTCTGGGAAGGTAGGGCTTAAAAATTTTTTGCAAACCGGGTCTAAGATTGTGCAGGAAGACTGGTTCCAATCTTCCTTCTATTTCACTGCTTTACAGTTTTCTTTCTCCCTCTGCTGGGCAGTCCTTGGACAAAGTTGCTCTCCACACTCCTTTTTCTTGCCACCAGCAGCTCCTCGTAGAGTACGGAGGAAGGAGGTGGGAACAGTTAGAGGTGATGCCTAGCAGCTGATAGCTGCAGCACTGGGTTAAAAAAAAAAAAGTCTTTGAACTTGTCTAAGAGAGAGGGGTTAGGAGGAGCTGTCTAGAACATATATTACGCACATTTTAGTTGTACAGCAGTAATGTGTGTGAACTATTTACACATGTCAGTATGAAAAGTGTTTCACAGAGGTTTGCATTTGTGGCACTTTGCATTTTTAAGCGTTGTTTTGATCCATTTTAATTATTCGCTTCTGGGTGCATATATTATAGATTGATTGATCGCTACAGAATGTGTGAAATCGGATTTCAAGTGCACATTTGTTGTCGTCTCTAGGTCAGTACCATTTGACAGCCAGGGGCCATGTTTTCGGATTGTCAGGGCTATTTGAAGAGCTGTTTGATAAATAAAGCAGCAGCCAATAGATAATTAAAAACATTGAAAGTGTAGCCTACATTTGTAGTTCTTGGAAGGAAAGTGCAACTAACATTCACCTTCTCTGTGTTTGCTATTCAGAACGGTTTTATTTTCAGAGCCCAGGTTACAGTTTTGTTTACACTGCAAAGATAGAATTAATTTTTATGGTTGAGTCTTCCTTATGCTCAAAAAATTCAGTGATTTAGACTGAGTATGCTGTATGTAAAATAACCTAAGGCTCTTGGAGTGAGCTTAATTATTGAAATTGTTTCTGCCCCCTTTATTTTAATCTCTGTGCACTTCTGTTGGACTGTAATATGAACTAAACATTAATGGTTCTCTGACTCACTGTAACAGGCCTGTTAAAACAGAATGTTGCTAAGTGTTGAATGTGCCCGAGTCAGGCGACACAGTGATGTATAGATTTAGGCTTAAAGCATTGGTGTATTAAGAGCTGTTAATTTGGGGAATTCGTTTTATTGGCCATTTTATCATATGATTTATTTACATTTCAGGATGTTTGTGTAGTCCATGGTATCTTGTCCATTTAACATAAAATTGTAGTTTGAGGGATTCATTATAGGCCAGGTGATGCTGAAAATGGTATTGTATAGCTGATATCGTAACTGTACTGTCGTAATTCTTTCAAAAGTGCTGTAGAAGGAAAAAATCCATTCTCATTTAGAACTCTAGGGCTGTTAAACCATCCATGTGCGCCTGACAGAAGAAGTTCCACACTGTAGGAAAAACCCAGCATACAAGATTGAGGTGGCAAAGGTTCTTCTGTTGCATGTTGTGAACCTAGTTGAGTTGTCTAGCTTCAGAAAAAAATAAATTGTGAAAGATTAAGGTTTGGTTTTGCCCTGTAGTATGTATCAGCATTTTATAAAGTCAACCAGAATTTTTGAGTATTAGATCTTTAAAAGATGTACCAGGGTTTAGGCATCGGACTGTTCTGTACATTATCTGTTGTGACTTTCCTTAAATTCAGTATCATCTGATGTAAGATTTCTGTTTGACTTTTACTCTTCCATTTTAAAGGCAGTGAAGCAGTCCTGTGGGAACAGTAATTGCATTTGATTTTCTTCTAGCTTGACCAGTATCCATTTAAATTTAAACTTGCATATCACAGGGTAAAGACAGATACTTTGAGGCAAATTAGCAGAGAAGATGCGTCCGTTCATAGACAGCTAGCCTTAATTGCTAACCTTCCTAGTCCTGGATACTGGATGGAGAGCCTCAGGTCAACATCACTTGAAATGAAGAGAACCATCTTTAGCTAAGTTAACCAGGAGTAGTACAGCTGATCAAAAGATATTTTATCGATTTAGGCTACTCATTTTTCCAAAACCAACATCCCTTAGAAATTGCCAGTGCTTGAGAACTACATTACATAGATTTATAAATATTCCAAGGCTACCGGGTCTTGTGACCATTTTACATCTTGCCAGTACCCAGCTCAGGCTATGTCTTGTTTTTCCTGGAGGGCCATACCAGTGAATACCAGGGTTAAGTGTGTGTGTGTCACCTTGTCCACTCATCTGGGTATGGTTTAAAGGAGGATAAGGGAGTCTCACTGGAAGTCTATTTCAGAAGCTTGGGAAGCACTGGGTTATAAACCTGCCCCTCCACCATATTTTATATGTTGGTGACGAGTCCCTGGTTATAGTGCTGATGTAGCCATTGGACTTACTGAGATACAGGAGGTCAAGGACAACTAGGTTTCTCTTCATATGAGAAGCGAGACCGAGATCTCCTCTCAAAAGTATGAGACACTGCTTCTCTTGATAGCTCAGGGATTTAAGCTGGTAACGCTTTTGTTAGGAAACCTTGAGTTCTTGATATGGTTAGTGAGATGTATTCCAAAAGGGGCATTTATACACTTAACTGGCCTGATCATTTCTTAGTATAATTGAGTGCATTCCTCTTTAGACCTTGGATATTTCTTTGTCAGTTAGTTGTACTACATAAAATGATTTCCTTACAACCACTTTGCACAGTCCTGCACTGGTCAAGTTTTTAGTTGAATCTGAAAAAAGCTGCTTTAAAAAAATGATGATTAGTAGGGCATATAAAATAATGCATAATAACTGTAGGAATCAATCGGAGGGGGTTATGAAGATTGGGAAGAGAGATTGGGTAAGCAGTTCACAAAACAATGGGAGGATGTGTGTGGGGCTCCCAAATATGCAACAACATCTAGAAGGTTTAGGATTTTTGATTGGAAGTGTTTGCATAGTTATTTTTATACCCCAAGCACGTTCCAAAGAAATTTTCCTTGAGTAGATGGCAAATGCTGGAGGTGTGATTGGGGAGAAAGAGGTAGCTGGGAGCATATGTTTTAGGATTGTAATGAGTTGCCAGACTTTAAAAATTCTCTACAGAGTACTCTGCCAGAAATACTAGATGAGCAAATGGATGTAACCAAAGAAGTACATTTTTGATCTGGTCTAAAGGATCTGAATTGCGTAGACACAGTAAAGCCTTGTTGAGTTTAATTCTGGTAGCTACCCAAACAGCAGTTACTAGAAAATGGTACCCAAAATCTAAATCAGCCGTATTTAAAGTAGTGAACATTGTAGCAGAGAAGTATTGCAAGTGGGATCTTTAGAAAAGTATGGGAGTAAATTACATAGGAAAAAATGGAAATTGTGGAAACAAAGTACATGCAGAAAAATGTTTTGTAGGGGGGAATGTGGTTTAAGGAAAGGGAAGAATTGACCATTCTTATGTAATGTTGGATTGATTATATGGCACGGATGTTTATAACTGTGAACATGTTAATATAGTTTTATTTTATATAAATGTAAGTTTGCCTGCTTATGGCACAAGTGATTCAGTAAAGGTGTTTTTACATGAGGATCAAAAGAAAGTGAGTTATCAGCTCAAGTTTCCAGGTCCCTGACTCCATTTTCATTTTGCAGTGGTGTGCTGCCTATACAGTATAATGAGGGGAGGAGTTGTCTACCAAAAGTAACACTACTACACTTTTTAGCATTTAGTTTGACACCGATTTTTAGGACACCAAGAGTTTACAAAGGAAATGCCACTCTGAAGGGTTTGGGTGTCCATGGGTGACTTAAACCCCTCCAACCCCAGGTACAGCTGTCTAAACTTTGTTAACCAGAGGTCATAGCTGTCTGCTAGGAGGTCTGAGAAGTAAAGGCAAAAAAACAAAGTGGTCTCAGCACTAGTCCCTGTGAGATACCACTGGTCACTTTATTTTCTTATTGTTTGGGTTCTGTTTTTCACCCATTCTGATAGCCACCTTACCAAATATGAGTCTATTTCTAAAGCATTTGGCTTCTTTCTGAATGATGCCATTATGGGAAATGGTATCAAAGACTTGGCCAGGTAAGTATATATCATATGTGCTATATGCCCACTGTTTGGAGCCCTTATAAACCTTTTGAAGTTTAGCTTTGGGAAGGGTAGACCATGGCTGATGAAGCTGGTAAACGGTTGAGTTTCAAATCAGTATATTCTTTATAATCCATTCCGTATCTTTGAAGATGAGGCTTGTTAGACTGATAGCTCTGTAGTTTCTTTGGTCAGTTGTAAAGTCAAGTTTATGGTGGGGTACTACCACTACAGTATGGGACTTGTCACGGTTGAAACCAGTAACTAAACATGGGCTAAACATTTTTAGGAGTGGGTCTGCAAGGACCTGCTTCACTATTTTTTGTCTTGGTTAACACTTTCAGTAAATGATGTTTAGAAATAGATGGGGTAATGGTTTCAGGCATTTCATGGCTATGGATACTCTTGGGTGAAATTGGTACTGAATTTGTTTATAGAGATATTGGCAATATTTGCTGGGTCATATCAAAAGGAGCCATTTATGAATATGTTTAGAAGAACGTGGAGTTATTTTTTTCTCTGCATAGAGAATTATAAATTCTTCTTCAGCTAACTTCAGAAGCCAGCAGCTAGCATAATTTCACGGGCCCCTTTAGTGGACTTGATAATGTTTTTTTTTTCTTGTTTTGTTTTATTTTTCAGATTTTTGTAATGCTTTTGATATTTTCTTTTAGAAGGGGGTGGAGTTGGATCTGCTGTAATAATTTTAAGTTAATTTCTTTTGTCATAGAGTTTATTTGGTGGTGGAATACCGTTATAGGTTCACAGGTGTGTACTAGGCTAATGGCCCTGGAGTCTTTACAAGCCTAGCCCATAGGATTACCCTGGCATTGTGCCACCCGACCTTAGTTTCCAGTGCCTCTGTCAAGTAGAGCCACTGGAGTGAACCCCAGGGTGAATTTTCTATTTCCCATCCACTCATCAAGATTTCTCTTGAAGTGGGCCAGTGAGGTGCTCCGCTTAACATGTATGGGAAGTGTATTCCATAGCATGGGCAGTCTCTCTGGGTTATGAACCTGTCCCTCCAGCTTGTTCTGTTGATTGCGGTAATGAGGTTGAGGTCTCTGGAGCATGTAGTACAGAGGGATTGGGATTTCTTTAGATGTAGCATTTCTAACAGAGCTGGGTCAGACATGGCTTTGTAAGTCAAGCAGAGATCGCCTCTAAGTAGGCAATATGAGATGGAGAATAGTTGGAGTTTGAGTCTGCCCATGTAGGACAAGTGTTTAAGGCCCAAGATCCACTTTGAGGTATTTTTGAGGCCTCTCCAGTTGTAGGTGTCTAGTGAGGTACATGCCAAATGGGGCATTGTACTCTATGATTGACCTAATGAGGGAAGAGTAGAGGGAGACAGTGACCTCTTTCTTCCTGGATGCAAAACCCTTAGTAATGAGGTGTGCTACATAGAAGGACTTTCTGACCCCAGTGGCAATGTGGTGGTCAAAAGAGAGGTTGCTGTCAACCTGTGTTCACAGATCTCTTGTGACGCCTTTTGTATTCAGTGGACTACCATCTATGTGGTTATTCATGGGAACCGGGTTTTCCCAAAGGGGGAATTTTGAATTTTCCATGATATGTGCGTCTGGTAGGGACTGCTAGCTCTCTGCATTTTTTAATAGGTGTAGAATTCCTTGGTGAAGTGTACTGTTGTGATAAGTGAAATTTGATATTTCATCAAAGAGTTGGTTGAGGTTGCCACATTTGTAGTTCTTTGATTCAGTGGTGTTTGATGTAGGAGGTTTTAGGAGTTTAAAGGCGAAACTTGCAAAAGATACCAGAGGAGTAGTGCAGTTGAGCCATGTTTGTAAGAAGCAGGCCAAGAGTGCTGTGTTCTCTAGCAGGTTTGTTTGCCAGCTGCTGAAAGGAGAATATTTCATAATGTCTAGTAATTTTGGGGGGTATCCTACATTGGATGTATAGATGACCTAGTTTGAGGGTTAGTTAGTCACCAAAAATAATGGAATTTTCTACTAATTGGGTGATCAATTAGAACTGTGGGGAATCCCATGTGGTCATCAGGGGACTGCACAGACTTTATTTTTCAAATGTAGTAGTGCCTTAAATCAAGCAGTTTAATTATTTAGACTTATGGTGTTGAGGATAGCCAGCCTGATGTGATCCAGTTTCAGGGCTAATATATTCTATTGGGATGTCCATCAGCAGGCACTAGGGGCAGCAAAGTGTAAGCTTTTGAAGGAGGGGGTGCAGGCAATCTTGAAGAGAAACCAGCTGCACTAGCCAACATCTCCTCATCCCATGCTAACCAGACATACTGTCAAGGAAGTAGAACTGCAGCGCTGGTAAAAGTATTCCACTACCCCAAACTGCAGTACTGGTAAAAGTATTCCACTACCCCAGACTGCATCAACTTCAGTATCTGGTGTAATTTTATTTGACCTCTCTAGTTGGATAGGCGGACTTGGTACATGGACCAATTTTAAATATGACCCGAGCCAAAACAGCCGCAACAATTTTAACACCTAGTATATAAATATGGTGCAACAAAATGGCAAAGGTGCAATTGGTAGGACTTACAAGATGGCTGTAGACTGATCAACAGATTTAATAAAGTTTTCCTATTGTGAAAACTGCATTTTTGAAAAACAAATGCCCATAAAAGACACATTTTGATAAAATGTCTTCAGTGCCATCAGCAAATTAGAAATTTGGAAAAAGTGAAAGTTGACGGGAAAAGGAGAAGAAAAAAATTGGGGTGGGAAGGATCTTGCAGCTGTTCAGCAAAAATCATTTTTTGTATTTCATCTTTATAGGACATGGCTTCCAGTAATTTAGATGGGGGAAAATCAAATGCACTCTGGGGTGCTTACAATAAGTGAAACACTGAAGAATATATTACAGTCAAATAACAAAAAGTTGGTAAAATGGAAGAAGCTTTAGCTATCTCTTCAGATGAGCTGGTAAAACTTGCAAAAATCTGAGGGTGAAAGAAAAGGCCAACTATGTAGGGTCCCTTTTGTAATATCGAATTGCCGCCATATTGAATAGCAGAGTATCGCAACACACAATATTAAATCAAAATGCTGATATTTCTTGGTATCTTTTCCGCAATCTGGATCGATTTCAGAGTTTGTGTATATGTAATATGCAGGAGGTGTGGAGGGCACAGCCTCCCCACCCACATGTAGGAGGTGCGGGGGGGGGGGTGGGCTACCTCTTACAAAAAAAAAAAAAGTTTCTTGTGTTTAATGACATTTCAAGTCAGTATGATATTTTGTGTTGCAGTATTCTGTTTGTAATATCAAGGTGCCACAATATCAGTGTAAATCTGATTGAGCATGGGGCTGTTGAAGAACAGCTGTTTCAAGTAGTAGTCAGGAGACAGCACATGCAAAGAAAACCTGAGGTTTTCTGCTGTACCAGAGAAAAGGAGAAGAAATGTCACTGTATTAGTTATATGAACTTACAAGTAAGCAGTTGGACTGGTGATCCACAGCAGGATTTGTTAATTGAGAGGCATATTATTTGCATGCTCCAAATTTGGCCTTGAAAAAACAACCAAAATCTATATTGGTTAAAATACAGTAATACTAGCTGAAAGAGTTGCCCTTGACAAAATTGTGGAAGAAAGGAAAAGTATGTAAAATTGAAGACAACTGGGTGTTTGTAGAAATCGTTCACTGTACACTAGGCAGAAGAAAAGCAAGTTTTATCCCAGCAATCAGGGAATGTCGAGAAGGGGGGTGTGAGGTTCAAGCTGATGTATCTGACTGACTGTTTTTCATAGTAGGAGTATCAAAAACCGGTTTGGATACAGAACAGGCTAAAAAGGAAGTTTAGCCAACAGAGTGAGCCAGCAAGTAAAAGGGAAGGGACACTTTCTCATCCTTCTGGCAGTAACGGACTGTAGAGAGACTTTTTTTTTTTTAATATTTGTATAAGAATTTTATGACATAAATTGTTGTATTGTAAAGCAGTTTTCTGTCATTGAGCTTGGGGAGTCTTATCTGAGATTGTTTAATTTATATATACATGCTAAAGATATTAAAGCAAGAAAGTAGCTTTCATTAGTTGTAGTATATCCAGGCTTTTGCTGTGGCAGGGTGAAGGAGCCAGATGGAAGTAAGTTAATACTAATACAATGTTGTGAGCATGGGCTTCTGCGGGGTGGCAGATGTATTACAAGTGTGTTGATCGCATTGTATACTGCATTAAGATAACTAGGGATTTTTGAACTGGGCCTATCTCTAAATTAATGTCCTTGGTTTAAGCTGTAGAGACGTTTTTAGGAAATGGGTAATACTAAATGATGAAAGGCTTCAAAAATTGTAGTTTTCTTGTACTTGTCAATTCGTTTATTTTTTCCATTACAAATGCTCTTGTTAGGAGACAAGTCTACACGTGCAAGAGGCTGAGCATGAGAATGTCTGCAATCTAAGTCATGTTTGCATAGATTTTTTTCCCTCATTACCAAATGCTTTTACTTGGAGACCAGCTGTTTGCAGGTGCAAGCATTTAAGATTTAGACCTCTGGACACACTGTACTTTGTACATTTCTGTCAGTACAGTGTTAACATTTAAAGGTATATTTGCAAGCACTTCATTTATTTTTCACTGAAGTTTTAAATTGTGGGAAGTGAGTAAGATATATACAAGTAATCACTTCTTCAGCAGTCTTAATGGTAATGCATATAATGTAACTGCACGCAGTTTAGTTTATTTAAAGATGGTGCACGTTTTCCTTAGGGCTAATAGTTAATGTTTACTGAAAGCGTGCAAACTGTTTTTAACATCTGAAGGGGAATATAGATGAGAAAAGAAAAAATGCAGTCCATGTAGGTAGGAATACGGGCTCTAGCATGCACTTTAGAATGTTAACTTTAATTTTTGAATAGGTTATGCCTGTGGGTGCTATCATTGGTTTGGGGCAATTTCTCATCTCTGGAAGGATAAAGTTAATCTGTTTTTTTTTTTGTTTTGTTTTTGAAAGTGCACATTGTGTGCATCGGGGATGGGGATTCTGAAAATTTTCTGAATAAATATGACCCTTATTCAAATGTAGATGGTAAGAAGCAGCTACATAGCAGTTCAGCCTGTCAAACACTACTGAGTGCAAGCAAGCTAAAAGATGGAACTGAATGTTCAAAACAGTTTCACGTATACTAGGTGGGAGTAACAGCTGTCTGTGACAATGGCTACTTTGTCCATCTTGTCATGGAATGTAAATGACAATACAGGTGTAGTCAAAAAGCAAATAGTATTGTATTATATCAAAACATGTAGGGTACAAATATCAGTGCTACAGGAGACGCATTTTGATGGAAATTTATCATGTGAATTTGACAAAGGGTTTCACAGGGAATATTCAGCAGAGTGTCCATGACTGAGGAAAAGGGGAGCAATACTGATCGCAAAAGAGGCTCTAGTAATGGAGAAGGAAAAAAAAACAATGTCAGATGTTGGGGCAGGGGTTACTGGCAGGGGAGGAAGCTTATACTGGCATGCATTTATTTATATTCTACCTGAAACTACTGTTATGGAGCTTAAGCGAATTTTGGAAGAAATAGTTGATGTTCAGGATGAAGGGAATATTATTGTGTGTATGGGCTAGATCTTGGCTTGTAATAATGAGGATGAATGTTGGGGACTTCAAAGGGAAAATATAATGGAAGGTAAGTTTCTGAGGAAATATTTGAGAATATTTGGTGTAGAAGATTAGAGGAGTAGAACACTCCAGACTACAAAAAACTTTTAGCATAGTGACTTATGCACAGAAAGTAAAAAAGGGTTGTCCTCAAACCTAGCGATTTGTACAACAAGAAAAATAACCAGAAATTGTACAGATGTATTGGAGATATTTTGGAAATTTTATATAAAAATTGTTTTGAAGTGGGGGAATAAGGAAATACACAAATATATTCATGGAAGACTTACTTATGCCAAAGTTAGGGCAAGATGAGGCTCAACAATTAATTGTTGAAATGTATAATCATTCAACAGGGAGTTCTTCCGGAACAGATGGCATTTCTATGGTATTTGGGAGGGAAGTGATAACATCTTCCAGAGCTTTAACAACATTTTAAAAAATTGGGAAGTACCAGCATGTTTGTTTTTCGGCTTTTTCCCAGTAAGGGGTCGCCACAGCGGAACTCCGGTCTGCTAATGATTGGCAGTAGATTTTTACGAAATGCTGAGGTGCCAGCTCGATGCCCAACCTTCAACGAAGGCACGCCCATTTACGCACGCATGTCTTTCAAACGCTACCCAACCGCGGGGAAGACATGCAGACTCCACACAGAAGGCCCTCCCAAGCCAAGCCACGAATCAAACGGGAGAACCTCTTGCTGTGAGGTAACAACGCTACCGCCGTACCAGAAAATATGCTAACTGTGTTGTTCAAAGAGGACAAAGACTGTTTAGATCCAGCTTCATATAGACAGATTTCAATTTTAAATCATGATTATAAAGTGTTTGCACTAGTTAAGACAGTAACAAAGTTGATACCAGAATTGGAAGGTTAGGATCAGTGTGGTTTTTCAGATGGCGATGCAAACACTTGCCAGCAATAAAACACAACAGTGGTGATCCAGAGGGAAGCAGAATGTCAAAAGAGGTTTGCTGTCATTGTCTTTGGTCTTGATGCCGTGAAAGTTTCCGTATTGTCAGCTGGGATTTTGAGAGGGCAATGGAAGCATTTGCATTCCCTGGTAGAATAATGGGGTTAATTAGGAGGTTGTATGAAGGCTCAGTCCAAGAATTAAGGTTGGGAGGGTTCCTCCGTGACCAGCTGTATTTGAAGTGAGGAAGCAGGCAGGGTGTCCTATTTCCCCTTTCGTTGTGTTATGTTTAGAGCCACTGGCAAAGAAAATAAGGAACTCACAATTTCAAGAATATTACTGGTATGGTACTCTAAGGTTAACCTTATTTGCAGATGATTATCTTGAACTTGATAAATCCAGAAAAGGACATTTTAGTGTTCTAAAATTTTTGAGAGAGATTTGGGTCTCTTTTGGGCATACAGTTTAATGAAGATAAAACTAAGGTTATAGTGGTAAACTTTTTACCCACATATGAGTTGGTTCAGCACTACCTTTATTTACGGGGATGTGATGAGGTGAAGCATGTGGGTGCATGGATCAAAAAGGATTCTGTTATATACCAGCTAAGGGTGTGTGGGAAGAGATAAAATTAAAGATAATACAAAAACTCGGAAATGGGAAGCTGTTGATTATGGATAGTAACATATAAGGATATAAGCAGTGAATGTTTTTAGTCTGTTAAAAATCAGCCTGACCTGTATACAGAATTAGTCAACCAGAGTAAAAGTTCTGGAACATAATTTAATAAAATTAATGGAATTTATTTGGGAGGGTAAGAGTTAAGTGGGGTAAGGTGATTCTCTCCATAGAATAAGGTCGATGTTCTTCATCTCACATTGCTGCAGTCCTTACTTATGGGTAGTCCGCTGTCCTCGGTCGGCCCGAATACCAAAGTATTAGGCTGACTTCGGTCATGGGCGCACAGCCCTGACATCAGAGCGTCAGGGTATAAAAGCGCATGACCGACGTCATATCCTCAGTCTTTTTTGCCGCATGGTCCGATGCAGAAGCAGCGTTGCAAGTGCCGTTCGGCTTTCTGAAATTTTTCGTTTTCGGAGTTTCAGACCGATACCAAGTTGGGCTAAGTACCCCGTTGGGGAACATTTTTGTTTTTTCTTGCCTCAGTTATTTACCGGATGTCAGAAAAAGTGAATAATTGTATTTCTTGTGGGAAGCAGATACCGTATAGGGATTACCACTCGCTTTGTATTCCTTGCTTGGGACCGGAGCACGACGTAGTTGGATGTCGGTTTTGTGCTAGGTTTAATAAGCGCACTATTAAGAGAAGGCTAGATTGCGCTAGGTTAGTCTTTGGCAAGCGGTGTAATTATAATATGCCGTCGGGTCCTTCGACGCCCGCTTCCACAAAGAAGCGTAAAGACAAATCTGTAAAGCCTAGGCAGGATGATTCGTCCGTTTCGGACGCCGGTCCTTTAGAGACTACAGTGGAACGGCTGAAGTTTCTGTTGAGTCTCAGGGGGAAACCTTGATTTTACAGGATGTGGCCTCACAGGAGTCAGGTCAGGCTGAAGGGGCCTCTCAGGTTACTATTCTCCCTTCTATGCCTAAGGGGGTTAGGCCTTCTGCTACTGTTTCTAGGGCTCCTTCTAAGGGCAGGTCTGTTTTGCCTTCTTCTGGTGTTAGTTCTGGTTCTTCAGGGTCTGTGCCTAAGAAGCATATGCTTAAAATGGCAGAAGATTTGATTACTTTAATTAGAGGTTCCATGCCCCCTCCTGATATGAGGCCCAGGGTAGAGCCAGAGTTGGAAAGTTTGGAGCAGGCCTCAGATGATTCTGAGTCTTCTGCTGAAGACATTCAAGATTTTCCTCCTTATTCGGATTCGATGCAGAGGATTCCACTCCTTCTGCTTCCCCTCCAGAGGATTTTTCATTTTCAGAAACCTTACACTCTATGAGGGAACATTTTAAGTGGGAAGGACAGGATTACTCAGATTCCAGAAAGAGGCTTAGGGAGTTCTTGTTTTTACCACAGCATCGACCCTTGGCTATACCTCCTGTTTTGGATGTTGTTCAGGATGTTTTTTCGGAGGCCTCATTTAATCCAGATTCTATGCCTCCTGCACCAGTTAAACCGGACAGGTATTATAGGGTACCTGAGGCTCATAAATATCTATATAAGATTCCTAGGGCGGACCCAGAAACTATTAGTCAGGGGCCTAAGGGTGTTAGGGCTTCTGTTGTAAAGAATCCGGTTCCTCTAGATAAGGAAGCTAGAGCTTTGGACAAATGGGGTAAGAAGGTGTATACCTCTTCTACTTTAGCAATGAGGGCTTTAAATTGCCAGTTTCATATGTTGAAATATCAGAATTTCCTCCTTTCTCAGCTAAAATCTAAAGTGGATGCTTTGGCAGAGGGCATAGAGTGTAAAGAATTGCAAGATTTGGTGCATGTTTCTGAACAGGTGGGGAAACATTCTTTGCAGTGTGGCTTTGATGCTTTACAGGCTTCTTCTAGAGTGGCTGCCACTGGTTCAGTTCTTCGTAGGCACGCCTGGCTTAAGGATCAGAATTTATCTGAGCATGTTAAATCTAGAATTCTGGATGCCCCTTTACAGTCTGAAGTTTTGTTTGGTTCCCCTGTGTAGTCTGTTTTGAAGAAAATGGAGGACAAGGCTAAGTCTATGCAGACTGTTAAAGATTTTTTGCAGGTGCAACCTCCTAAGTTTAGTAGAAATTGGCCTGCTAAGGGGTGGACGTATCCTTCTTCTGATTCTCAGTCTAGGGGTAGATCTAGGCGTGGTAGGGGCAGAGCTCAGAGTACCTTCGGGCCTAGAACATGGAGTTCGCCTGCTCAATCTGCTGGTGAGGGTAGGGGCCAGTCCTTTCCTAAACAGGCCCAATGACCTGCATTTTCAGCTGCCAGATTCTTCTTGCCTGGCAGCTCCTTTGGGAGGAAAACTAGCTCTCTTCAAGCAAAACTGGCTTTTAATCACCCAAGACAAATGGGTGTTGGACATTATAAACAAAGGTTGCAAGTTTTATTTCCATACATTGCCTCCTTTCAAAGGTATGCCAGACATTCCTCCTCGGCAAAGGATAGAGGCTCACAAACAGATTTCATTACTTCTTCACATGGGAGCTATACAGCCAGTACCTCTATCAGAAGTGGGTCTAGGATTTTATTCCCGCCTGTTTCTAGTACCAAAGAAAGGGAACACGTGGAGACCGATTTTGGATTTATCTCTCCTCAACACTTATTTGGACATCCCAAAGTTCAAAATGTTGACATTACAACAGCTTTTACCTCTGCTGGGAAAAGATCACTGGATGGTAACTCTGGATCTAAAAGAGGCTTATCTTCAGGCCCAGTTGCAGGAAGTACCTGCGTTTTCGAGCTGGAAATTTACATTATCAGTTCTCTGCATTGCCCTTTGGCTTATCTACTGCGCCCAGAGTGTTCACAAAGGTTCTGGCTCCAGTGATAGCCTTTTTCAGGATGGAAGGAATACAGATTTATCCTTATTTGGACGATTTCCTGATTATTGCACAAGACAAGGACGAGCTTCTTCAGCATCTACAGTATGTGATGGTAGTATTAAGATGCCTAGGGTATTCTGTGAACGAAAGAAAGTCCAGTCTAGTACCCTCTCAGGACATGTGCTTTCTGGGTGTGAGACTGAATACAGCTTCCCAAATGGCCTTTTTGACCCCGGACAAACAGAAAAGCCTTTCACTTTTTCCATCAAATGTCTCTACAGTCCAGGCTGACTGCAAGGACAGTCCTTCAAGCCTTGGGGTTCATGGCATCTTGTATTCTGGTGCTTCCCAATGCCAAATTGCATATGAGGAAGCTTCAGTGGTATCTCAAAAATATATGGACACAACACTGCCAAGATCTAGACACTGTCATTCAGATAATACCTTGCATTCAGAAGGAATTTTTGTGGTGGGCTCAGGAATGTCACCTAAACAAGGGACTCTCTGTGACCCGACCAGAGGCGAGTCACAGAGTCTAACGACAGATGCCTCGGACAAGGCTTGGGGAGCACACCTCAATGGAAAATGGGTGCAAGACACGTGGCCTGCCAGACTTCAACATGTGCATATCAACTTGAAGGAGATGTTAGCAGTCCAATTTGCATTGATGGCTTTCAAGGATTTACTTCTCCCAGGGCAGGTGTTGATTCTAACAGACAACACAACTGTCATGTGGTACATCAACAAGCAAGGGGGAACTCATTCGTACCCTCTTTGCAGACAAGCGATGATTTTGTGGGAGACAGCTCTCAGTTACAACCTCAATCTTCAGGCAAGATTTCTACCAGGAGCTCAGAACTCCTTAGCAGATGTATTGAGCAGACAAATAGTGGATCCTCACGAGTGGAAATTGGATCCTCATGTATTTCAAAAGTTGACAGTGTCATGGGGAACTCCAGACATAGATCTGTTCGCTTCTCCACTAAATTACCAGTTGCCAAAATTTTGCACAAAAAGGTTTCATCCCACAGCTTGGAAGGTGGACGCTCTGTCATTCAGTTGGAACAATCTTCATGTATATGCCTTTCCACCTCTACCTCTTCTGCCCAAGGTTCTCTTGAAGGCCAGACAAGACAAGCCATCCATGATTCTGATAGCACCGGATTGGCCTCGACAACACTGGTACCCACTACTGAGGAGTTTGGTACGAGCCTCCATGGCCTCTGCCTTTGATTCCGCACCTTTTGTCTCAGGAGGGCAATCACTTTCTCAATGTCAGAATTCAGTCTCTGCATCTAACAGCCTGGCATATTCTGTTTTAGACTCTGGAGGTTCTCAGCTTCCACAACAAGTTTTGAATGTTATTTTGGAGGCCAGGAGGCCTAGTACAAGGAAAGTTTATGCTGATAAATGGAGGAGATTTTTATTTGGAGCAAAGGGAAGGACTTTGATGTTTCCAAGCCTAATTTGAGTGCTTCTTTACAATATCTTACTGAGTTATTGGACAAAGGTTTGTCCTTCTCCTCCATAAAGGTTCATGCTGCAGCCATTTCGGCTAATTATGACTGTGACCCTCCTTTATTCTCTCATCCTTTGTTTAAGCAGTTTCTCAGAGGGCAAAGAACATAAGACCCCACGTGAGCTCCTACTCCTGCTTGGGATCTCAATTTTGTGTTGGAAAAGCTTACTCTACAACCTTTTGAGCCTGCAGCTACTGCCGAGTTAAAGTATTTGTCATGGAAGACTGCTTTTTTGTTGGCCATTACTTCTGCAAGAAGGGTTTCTGAATTACAGGCCCTTATGGCGGTGGAGCCTTTCTTGATTTTTCATAAGGATAGGGTATCTTTGCGTACTAATCCTTCCTTTATGCCTAAAGTGGTTTCTAGTGTGGCCTTAAACCAAACTATTCATTTGCCTACTTTTTATGCAAATCCCCAAAATAAAGGGGAGAAGATTTTGCATACTTTGGATATTCACAGGCAGTTGCGTTATTATTTGAGCAGAACCAGGGAGTTCAGACAGTCTCAGCAGTTTTTTGTTTCTTTTGCTTTGGGTTCACAGGGTAAACCTGTTTCAAAACAAACTATTTCTAAATGGATTGGGTTTTGTATTTCTTTTTGTTATTCCCATCATGGTAAGGAGATTACGGATGGAATCAGACCTCATTCCACTAGAGCTACTGCAACTTCTACTGCCTTTCTAAGGGGGGTAGCTACAAAGGATATTTTGGAAGCAGCCACTTGGAGTTCAGTACATACTTTTTGTAAACATTACCACCTTCCTCTTTATTCTAAGTCTAGGGCTGGATTTGCCACTGCAATATTACAGGGCATTTTAGCAGCCCCTAATGCTTTATGATTTTGCCAACCTCCCTTTCCCGTTGCTTTGGGATTCTACCCATAAGTAAGGACTGCAGCAATGTGAGATGAAGAACAGAGTACAGTTTTGTACCTACCATAAATGTAGATGTTCGAAGATCCACATTGCTGCAGTCCAATCCCTCCCTCCTTCCGCTCTGTAGCTTAGCATGGTTATATGGTTTGGGTGATGGCTGTAGTTGGGCATATCTTTTGGGAAGGTACTCTGTTTTTTGGCTGTGGCCTTTCTTTTAGGGCCTTCTGACATCTGGGGCAAGAAAAGACTGAGGATATGACGTCGGTCATGCGCTTTTATACCCTGACGCTCTGATGTCAGGGCTGTGCGCCCATGACCGACGTCAGCCTAATACTTTGGTATTCGGGCCGACCGAGGACAGCGGACTACCCATAAGTAAGGACTGCAGCAATGTGGATCTTCGAACATCTACATTTATGGTAGGTACAAAACTGTACTTTTAGGATTGACTGAGTTGAAGGGATACTTGCTATGTAGTTAAGGCACATGTACGTAACACAAACAGAAGGTTGTAAATCTTAGTGGAAGAGGATGATGATGACGAAGATGAAGAAATGGGGAGGATGAGATATAAGGAGAGTGTAGGATTTTGGCTGAATGTCCTTAAGGAAAATAACCATGGAGAACATTATAAAGTAGAAGGTATTAAGAATTAAGCCAACACCGGAATGGAGAAGAGAAATTTTTACCCATATGGATGTCTGCACGTATAGCTATAGAAAATAAGCAGGAAGGAATTTACTGAAGAAAATTAACAAAGAAATCTGTGTATTGGAAGCAAATGACTAATTTAATTAGGAAAATATAATAGAGTAGGATGAGACAAGGCAGAAGTTTAGACTGTAAACTAGAGACTGCCTTCTATATCTTGGACTGAGAATATTGGCAAAATAAGGGATAGAGGAGTGCTGAGTGAAAGAAGACCAGCTGTGGTACAGCTTTCGTTTGAGTGTATAACAGAAGCAGATGTTTAAAAAAATATATTTAGTAGAGCATTTGAAATATTGCATGATGACTATAAGAATCAGTCAAAGTTTAGAAAAGATTGGGAAGAGACTGGAAAGGCAGTTGACCAGGGAGCAGTGAAAATTTATCAGTATGGCTTTCAAAGTATGAAACAGTCCAGAAGTTGTATGATTTTTACTTGGAAGTGTTTGCATAGATATTTTTATACCTTGAGAGAATTTTTCCTCAAGTGGATAATTGGGAATATGTGTTTTAGAAATGTAGCTAGCTGGCAGACTTTAAAAATTCCCTACAAATTGTTTAATCATAAACATTGTTTGGGAGCAAATTATTGTAACTATGATTTTGAGTTATCCTAATTTCCTAGGGTAGGCTGTTTCATGAAGGTAGTCTAACTTTAGAGAATGCTCATTGCTGTCTCCCAAGTGTGAGGTCAAAAGATGACATCTGCAAAGAAAAGACTCCAAGGTGATTCAGTCTCAAAGAATTTGAAACCTTTCTTAGGTGACATCTTGGTAATGTTTGGTAGTAATCAGCTGGAAATGTCAAAAGTGACAGAGTTGACAATAACCAAGCCCTGTTGTTGACTGAAAGCCAATTTTCCGTGGAGAAGGATAAACAGTGGTGTTCTGTTCTTGGTGACTAGAAGGTGAAAGTGACTCCTTATCTTGCTCTTGCTCTCGCTCTCGCTCTCTCTCTCTCTCTCTCTCTCTCTCTCTCTCTCTCAATTGGTGTACTGCTGGGTAAATTGAGGACACAAATGGAAAGGGTGTACTCCAGCATAGAGGAAAGGGTGTACTCCAGCATAGATTTAAACCTATAGCTACCTTGGCCGTCGTAAACAAGAGACTGGTAATCTGTAAATTTACAAACTAAAACTGATTTATGACATTTAACTGCACTTCTTTTTAGCTTGCATACAGAAAGGAACTTGTTGAGCTATAGTGTGATGCTGTACAAGTTAGAAATGGTGATTTTAGCATTATCTGATAGTTTCTGGGATTTGCTGAAAACCGATTAATAAATAGCCTACTTTTGATAAGCCAGTTCCAGAGTAGTTCAGAATTCACCTGTAGATGTTCCTGCACTATGCTGGTTGGTTGTCTTGATTTTAAGTAACTGTCAGCAATGAAGTATTACTTTGACCAGGGGAGATCAAAAATCACTTTTTAAAAATATTGAAAGCAACACCGGTCTCAGTACTAATTAGTGGAGTTGGCCTTAAGACTCCCAACTCCAAGTGGTTGGATCTAGAATAGATATGGAAGGCCCTGTTGGACAGATGTGCAAATATAGACCATACAACTTGGTCAATAAGGGAACAAGGGTATGACGTGGCTAGGCTTCTAAAGGCCCTAGGGCCAATAGCTTAGTAACCTCCTATGAATCTGTGAATGAACCATGTCAAATACATGCTGCTAAAACGGTGGAATGCCATTTTCCTGAGTAGCAGTTTATCAACTCTTTTTAAATGCCTTCCGAGAGCCAAGAAGACAGCCCTAGATAAGTCCCTGTTCCAAAAAGTCTAAAATTTGGTACAAGGCAGGTGGTATTACCGTACAGTAACCAGTTCTAAAAAAAGCAAATGAGATGAAAATATAGAACATTGTCACATTTTGGAATTTGGTTATAGAACATTTGTAGAAATTTTGTTGAAAGAAAACTCCACCCTCTAACTAAAACAAATCTTTTTTATTCATCCTCTCTTTGTTTCCTGACCTATTTTAACATCTCAAATCACTCTTAAGTGCTTTATTTTTAATTTAGCCTGTTTTCCCCAACATGGTTTCCAATGGGGCTTGATGTATCAACGTGATCTTGTTCTCCTTCAACCTTTTCTCTTTCCCATAATGCTTTGTATGACTCATGCCAGACATAAGGAAGTAACTGAATTCCCATGCCATTGACATATAATGGGATTTGTGTGAATCATTGTTATCTTTACCTTCTGTAAAAGGACTGCTGCTTTTCTGTCTGTAATCACAGTCAGTTATATTTGGCTCAGACCTTGTTTTACACTCTACTTGGAGGTTATCCAGCTACAGCCAGAAAAGTAGCTAAATTGCAGGCCTTTGTTCAGGGTTTTCTTTTGTAGTTAGAGAGGAATTGACAGTCCCCTTCCCCACACTACTGCAGAGGTGTTAAAACTCACTGAACTGAGAGACCCCTACAGAATTAATTCCTCTTGGACTAGAAAAGAGGAGGAATGAATTCACTAATTTCAGACATTTGAGTTTCAGACTTCATATCCTTCAGAAAATGTATGGTAGCACAAGACATCTTGTTCTAGCAACTTTTTAAGTTCATAAGAGCAATTTTTAGAATTTGCCCCTCTCTTTGGGCCTATGTTCCCCATTATTTTGGAGTTGCCCAGATTTTTTGTCCTAAAAGGTCCTAGGCCTAAACTACTAACTCTAAGGTTAATTTCCACATTACGTGTTTCTGTTAATATCTCAGAATTGGAGTGACACTAACAAAACTGCTTTGCAGCAAGTTGAAAGTCACATCTGCATAAACAGTAGTCCCACTAGTGGTAGGAGTCTCTTTACTGTCATCAATAAAAACTTTAACAATTGTTGATATAATTGCATCAACGAAATCTATTTTTGTGCATTATTGCTCAGTGTGAAATCACTTTTGTCTACCTGACTAGTTACTGTTACCACTACAAAGCAGAAGTGCTGAATGCATCGTATGTCTGTACTTTACTTTGCAAATTGTACTGTTTTGGAGATGCATACATTTGTTTTACCAGTAGGTTTCAAAACTTGCATTTTCAGTAAATTAGTTCAGGCAGCTGCCCATCCAGCAGCTCTGCAGGTACGTATCAGGCAGTGTAAAATTCTGCAGCTGCTGCTTCTGGATTGGGTTGGGGAGGGGTTATAATAGTTAAGGTATTAACCTCATAGACACAAGGTACAGGGTTTCATTTTCACCTTTGGAAGGGACATTTAGTTATGCTTAAAATGGTCCAGTAGGGTAGTTAGCCTAGCACTTGCATGTGAATGTATGTATAAGTTAATATTCCTGTTACTAATGGAGGAAAAATAGAAAAGGGGGCATTGATAGACCCTTGCAGCAACCTAGGAGTGTGGAGTCTGCAGAACTGGCATTAGGAAAGCATTCATGTCCTTCCTTTTCACTGTTGCACTATTCTTTACTCCTAGGTTACTCCCAGCAAGATAAACATCTGGTCAGTATACCAATACCTTTACACCTTCCAGACGTTATGTCAGACATATGTCATATGTACAAGGCAAAACGTTCATATGTGACCTATGAATGCCTAATTCTTAGAACTTCTTTGCCTCCAGTTTGAATGGAAGAGCTGGATTATGTCTGTACGTTCACCAAGCTGGTTCATCTGCTAAGTCTTCTAGAAGTGTCCCATTGGGGTTCCTCCCCCCCCCCCACACCTTGTAGTGTGTTTTCATGTCATCCAGGAAGGGAAGGGAGGCAGATTCCACATAAAGATAAATATGAGAAGAGTCTTTTTTTTTTTTTTTTTTTTTTTTTTTTTTTTTTTGTTTGGGTGCTATGGACAACCATACTTGGTGTGATATTTGTTAGGTGTTTGCTTCTGTGATGCTCCTCAGTTGTCTAGTGTCCTTTTCAATTTACTTGCAAAACCAAAATCTGGAGTTATTGATTCATGGTACCATGGCCAAATCCCCCTACCCCAAAGTTCAGCCACTAATTAAGGGAAAAAAAGCTGCTGCTGTTCAGCTTTCACCCGACATCTCCCTCGAGTTGGATGAAGAACCCACAGACCATTCGATAATGGCTCCACTTCCCTCTGCTGTGACTCAGTTGGAGGAAGACACTGAGCTGTTTATTTTGTTAGACAAAGTCAGAGTTCTAGAGGCCAAAACCTTCTTTTTCTGACAAGTCTGCCTCTTGACATCCTCCTTCCCCTTCCCTCGGCCAGATTTCTCCGTCTCTGAGGCTAACCTTTTCCTTTTCTGACTGGCAGCAAATAACCACTGATGCCTATGTACTTTCCATCATCCAACACTGTTATTTTATAGTTGGGAAGCCTCTACCTCCGTTTTCTAGCCTTCCCCTTGCCAGTTTACTCATTTTCCCTATGTTCTGCGGGATCTGGTGGATCAAGGAACCATCCACCCTGTTCCGTTGTCTGTGCAGGAAACGGGTTTTTATTCCAGAATGTTTCTGCTTCTCAGAAAGGGGGGGACATGGAAGCCCATTCTAGACCTATCTTTTCTTGACACCTTTCTCAAGGTTCCTTCTTTCAGGATATTGTCTCTTCACTTTTCCTTGTACTTCCTCGATCTTTTCTTGTATCTCTCTGGATTTGAAGGATGCTTACCTGCATATTCCCATTCACCCTCTCTTCAGCAAGTTTGTTTCTCTGTTTCTTCCTCTCATTATTAGATGTTCTTCGTGTTTCACTGTTGCATACTGTGGTTTATCCCTGCTGTGGTAGCCCTCGGTCAGCCCGAATACCAGAGTCTGTGTTTTTGTGCACCAGCTGCCATCGCCTGTTGTCTGACGTCAGGTAGTCAGTGCTGTAAAGCAAGGCAGCCGATGTCATTACATCAGTCTTTCTTGCTGTGGAGCCCGAAGCAGAAGTAGTTTGCACAAGTGCTGGTCAGTCACTAGCAGAAATTGAATTTCAACAGAAAATGTCTAAAGCCAAGTACCCATTGGGGACCATTTTTTCTTGTTATAACCGATCTCCAAAAAAGTTAACAATTGTCTCACCTGTGGAAAGCGGATCCCACACCGAGACTTTCATTTTTACTGCATGACTTGTTTAGGCCCAGACCACGACGTCCCTCGTTGCCGGTTTTGTGCCCTCTTTAATGCGAGAACCATTTGCCGTAGAGCTCTTTTTGTGGACAGTTATTTTCGTCTTCCATCTTCGAATTCCAATATGGCATCCGTTGGCCAACAATCTGTCGACATTCCGAAAAAACGTAGAGACAAAGATAGAGGCAGGCTACACAAGGCTAAGCCTTCCGACGACGCTAACGCTAAGCAAGTCGTCAGCTCTCTGGAATTCAGTGAGGCACTTTCACAGACCCTGATGCTCGAATCACTTTCTACGCAGACCTCTGCCGAGACCTTTTTGGAGTCTGGTATGCCGCAGAAATCCACTTAGTCTTTCGAGCCTTTGGCGGTCTCTGCCTCTGTTGGGTCCGGAGCTACAATGCAGGCACTGGCTTCTGAGGAGGCCTTTTGCACTACCGACAAAAACAGACGTCTTCTTATCCGGCTACCGCTTCTCGGAGACTGGATGCTCTCAGGCCTAGAAGACAGGCCACTCCTAGGAAATCTGCTTTTAGCCACCATCTTGCTACTGCTCCCCCACTCCAAGCTCAAATGCTTAAAATGGCAGAGGATCTCCTCTCTTTTCTGAGGTACTCGAGCCCCCACTCGGAAAAGGCATCCTTCTCCAGAAATTATGACAGACCGAGTCTGAGGAATCTGATTATTCTGCTTTTGAAGAGGAACAACATCCCTTAACTGTTTGAGGATTCATATGCAGAGAAATTCATCCCTTCTGCCTCCTCTCCAGAGGACCTCTCCTTTGGGGAAGCCCTTCACTCCCTCAGGGAACATTTTCAATGGGAATCTCAAGACTTCCCACAGTCAAAGAAACAACTTAGAGAGTTTCTGGACCTACCCCAGCACAGACCCCTGGCCATCCCACCTATTTTGGAAGTGGTGGATGATGTTTTCCATGAATCCAGCCTAGACCCTGATGTCCTGCCTCCTGCTCCAACTAAACCTGACGGGTACTACAGAGTACCGGATTCTCACAAATACCTGTATAAGAATCCTGCTGCAGACCCGGAGTTCATTACACAGGGACCCAAAGGCGCTAAGACTAGTTCTGCCACAAATCCTCTTCCTTCCGACAAAGACTCCAGAACTCTGGGCAGATGGGGTAAGAAAGTATACACCTCTGCAACCTTAACTATCAGAGCTCTCAATTGTCCGTTCCTTATGTTAAAATATCAACAACACACTTTGGAACAATTAAAACAGAAGATTGCTACCTCTCCTAATGGTGATAACTCCAAAGAGCTTGCAGAATTACTACACTCTGCTTGTCAAGTAGTCAAACACTCATTGCAATGTAGATATGACACCCTAGACGCCTCTAGCAGGGCACCAGTGACAGGATCTGTTATTAGAAGACATGCATGGCTGAAGGAACAGCCTCTCCCGGATCATGTCAAGTCTAAACTTATCGATACACCCCTAGGTAAGGAATGCTGTTTGGATAAAAAGCAGAAGATGTGCTTTAAAAAGATGTAAGACTAAGCTAAATCTATGCAAACGATAAGAGATTTCTTTCAAGTTCAACCTCTCAGATTCAGCAGGAACTTTCCCTCTAAGCGCTGGGCCTTCCCTGCACCTAGTAGATAGAGCCAAGGTAAGCCCCACAGGGACAGGCCATCCAGGTCCTCCCTATCCCAGGACCAGCAAAGAAGTAAACGATGGACCACTTCGTTTCTAAGGCAGGGAGTTCTAAGCCAAGCTTTTATGGCAAGCACTCACAATGACTTTCCCTCCTTCCTCTGCCCTCCTTTCTCTCATCAAAGGAGGAAGACTCGCCCTCTTCAAGGACAATTGGGTCTCTATAACCAAGGACCAATGTGTCTTTAAAAGTCATTTCTCAGGGATACAGATTCTCCTTCAGCGAACACCCTATTCCAAGAGGGTACCCAGACCTTTCCCCAAACCAGTGGGCAGAGGCATTGAAACAGGTCCAAACTCTAATATCCCAGGGGGCACTAGAACCTGTCCCTCCAGATCAAACAGGAAAATATTTTTACTCCAGACTATTCATTGTTCCAAATAGAGGGCACTTGGTGCCCCATCCTGGATCTATCCAAACTGAACACCTCCTTGGTGGTCCTCAGATTCAAAATGCTAACCTTGCAGCAGATCCTGCCTATACTCTCTCAAAATGCCTGGCTTGTGACACTAGACCCAAAAGATGCCTACCTCCACATCCTCATCAGGGAATTGTGCAGGAAATTCATGCAATTCAGAGCAGGCTATCGACATTTTCAGTTCTCTGCACTGTCCTTTGGTTTATCTACTGCTCCCAGAGGGTTGGCAAATGCCTGGGCCCAGGCTATAACATTCTACAGTCTGAGAAATGTACAGATTTACCCTTACCTGGATGACTGCCTCATTCAGGCAGAGTGCAAAGAAATGTTGCTCCAGGACCTTCTCTTTGTCAGATCACTCCTAACTTCCCTAGGATTCACCATTAACGAGAAAAAAATCAAAGCAAAACCCCACCAGAAAAAATGTTTTCCTGGGAGATGTGCTTAGACACAGTAACCCAAATGGCCTTCCTATCCCCAGGAAAACAGAGCTTCCTTGCCTCTCTGCTTCACCCAGCTTTCTTCCAGAAGTCACCTCACTGCGAGGAAGTTCCTGCCAGCCCTGGGATACATGGCATCTTGCATCCTTCTCATCCCTCTCACCAGGTTTCACATGAGAAATCTTCACTGGTACTGAAAGAACCTTTGGTGTCAGCACTCTCAGTCCCTAGAGACCACTCTCCCTCTGATCCATTCTATAAGGGCCGAATTTCTCAGTTGGACAGAGGCCTGTGCCATGAACAAGGGTCTTCCCTTCATCCTCCGCCCTTGCGGCCAGACCCTCACCACCGACTCCTTAGACATTGCTTGGGGTGCTCAGCTAGCAGGCAGGTGTACCCAAGGCCTTTGGAATGTCCAACAACTTCACTTGCACATCAACCAGAAATAAATGATGGTAGTGCAAAAGGCTCTGCCTTCCTTTCAACCCCATCTCAGGCCAGGGGTCTTCCTTATAAAAACAGACAACACAGTAATGTGGTACATCAACAAGCAGGGGAGCACCCAGTCTTACCCCCTGTGCAGGTTAGCCACAAGTCTCTGGCTTACAGCCACCTCTATGGGGCTACACCTAATTGCCTAGTACTTGCCAGGGATCAACAACACACTGGCGGACCACCTAGCAGAAACTTGCTGGACCTCCACGAGTGGCAGCTCCACATGGAAATCTTTCTGTAAATCACCCAGGAGTGGGGGGCCCCAGACGTGGACCTCTTTGCCTTGCACTTCAACCACCAGCTGCACAAATTCTGTACCAAGGAGTGTTACCTCCTAGCATGGAAGGTGGATGCCTTGACCTTCCCCTGGAGCTCCCTCTTTGTGTGCTCATACCCTCCTCTGCCCTTTATTCCCAATGTTCTGATTAAAATAAGAAAGGAGAGACCAAAGGCCATCCTCGGTGCTCCAGAGTTGTCCAGACAGCATTGGTACCCCTTGTTACGCAGTCTGACCTTACAGCCCCCAAAGCTGCTTCCCCTAATGTCCAGACCTCTTGACCCAGGAGAGGGGGAAGATACTGCACCCAGACTTGCAGACTCTCAAGCTTTCAGCATGGCTTATACATTAAAAACTAACAAAGGGTCTCTGCTAAGCAAACAGGTCCTGGACATCATCAGGGAGGCCAGAAGCCCCAGCACAAGAAAATCATATGCAGAAAAATGGAAAATATTCTACTCCTGGTAACTATCAAGAGAGCTTTACCTCCCAGTCTTCCATCCCTCTCATCCTGGATTACCTAGCAGAGTTGCTCAGTAGTGGCCTGTCTTTCTCCTTTATTAAAATCCATGCCTCGGCTATCTCTGCCCATTATGATTCAGATCCACCCCTCTTCTCTCATCCTTTGATTAAGCAATTCCTCAGAGGGAAAAACTAACCTTACCTCCTTTCGTGCGTGCCGCTTCAACAGAATTTAAATGTTTCTCTTGGAAGACTGCCTTCCTATTAGCTATCACCTCAGCCAGAAGGGTCTCGGAACTTCAAGCTCTCATGGCTTCAATCCTTTATAATTTTCCATGCAGACAGTCTCCCTGAGGACCAACCCCTCCTTTATGCCCAAGGTGGTGTCTGATGTGACCCTTAACCAGGCCATAAACCTTCCCAACCCCTAAAACAAGGGGGAAAGAATTCTACACTCACTAGACATGCACAGACAACTCTGGCTTAGCACGGTCCGGATAGTGTCATTCAGAGAAACAGACCAGCTTCTTGTAAGCTTTGCCCCAGTGGCAGAGGGGAAGCCCATCTCCAAGCAAACCATCTCCAAATGGATCTCGCACTGTATCCATCTTTGCTACAGACTACATGGGAAACTCATCCCTAAGTCTGTCCATACCCACTCCACTAGGGCAACTTCCACTGCCTTTCTCAGAGGAGTACCTACCAGGGACATATTGAAAGCGGTCACCTGGAGCTCTCTCCATACCTTTTACAAAGCATTACCACCTACCTCTCTTTTGTAAGTCTAGGACAGTGTTTGCCTCTGCAATTCTGCAGGGCCTGCTGTCCCATACCTAGGACTCAACCTATCCTTCCACCCTTTTCCTCATCTTCGGGAATCCTCCCACAGGTGAGGATTGCAACAGTGAAACCCGAAGAATATAGTACATTTGTGTACACTTACCGTAAATGTAGATGTTCGAGTGTATTCACTGTTGCAGTCTTGGTTTCCCTCCCTCCATCCCCCATTTGCCATCTTCCCCTAGGGGGACACAAGCTTCCCAGGGTGGCTTTTAGCCGCCAGGACCACTCTCTCTGCTTTCCCTTGTGCTTCTGACCGGTTAGGGCAAGAAACTGATGTAATGATGTCAGCTGCCTTGCTTTATAGCACTGACGACCTGACGTCAAACTACAGGCGACAGCAGCTGGCGCACAAAAACATTGACTCTGGTATTCGGGCCGACTGAAGGCTACCACAGCAGGGATAACCCACAGGTGATGACTGCAACAGTGAATATACTCTTAACATCTACATTTATGGCAAGTGTACACAACTGTACTTTCTCTGCTTTGTATTTTGGTCTTTCTACAGCTACAAGGGTGTTAGCTTTCTGCAAACTTCAAGGAATTTAAATATTCCATTATTTAGACAACCTTCTACTTCAAGATCCCTTACAAGTTGCTATTGCTTCAAAATCTACATTTCACTATGCTGCTTCTGTGCATTGTGTGGTTCACTGTCAATGTCAAAATGTCTGTGTTGACTCTGTCAGGACCAAGTGTTTTTGGGTTGCAGGATTTTGACCATTACAATGTTGGCCTGTCTCTCACCTCCCAAGGACCTCTTTACTTCCTTCTAGTTTGTTCTTCCTTTTTAGTCTTTTCTGCAAGGAAATTTCTCCGAGCCCTGGGATACATGGCATCCACCAATTCTCATGGTTTCTCTCACTAAACTCCACATGAGAAACTTTCAGTGGTGTCTCGGGGCTATTTGGCTCCAGGACTGTCACCCTTTGGAGAGTCTGGTCCCTCTCTCTTGCCTTGTCTCAAGCTTGAGCTTCACTGGTAGATTCATCAGATTTCTCTAAATCCTGGTCTGCTTATTCCGGTTCCTCTCCCTACCCAGGAGTTTGCATGGATAGTCGTGACTGGGGAACGTCCATCAACAGATGGCAGACTGACCATATCAGTATCAAAGAAGTGAGAGCACTAGTTCTAGCTCCCAGGCCTTTCACTCCCTTTGAGTTCCAGGTTCCCTGAAAATTTTTATAGATAATACCACAGTGATGTGTTTACGTCAAGTAAGCAAGAGGGCACAAAATCTTACCTTCCTTGCAGGCTGACTCTTCAGGCTTGGGATTTTGAAGTCCGCCGTTATCTAGTCTTCAGGTGGTTTATATCCCTTCAGAGCACAGTCTAGTGTGTTAAACTCTTTGAACAGGTCCAGGACTCATTCTCACGAATGGATGTTTCACAGGGAGGTGTTTCGGGGCATTGTATATTGGTGATGTACTCCTCTGGTAGGTCTTTTTTCCTCCCCTCTGAACAGACAAGTTCAGCAGTTCTGTTCCAGAGTGCCAAATTCTCTGGTTTGGGAGAGTGGATGCAATATCCTTTTCTTGGAAGGGCCATTTCTGTCTGCCTGTCCTCCTCTCCCCAGTGTCCTTCACAAAATCATGTGGAACACACCCAAAATCTTGCTGTGACTCACTTTTGTCCCAGTCAGCACTGGTTTCCCCCTTCCATTTGTCCCAGTCAGCACTGGTTTCCCCCTTCCATTTTACCTGGCTAGGGGCAGTCCTCAAAAGTTACTTCACAGGATGATCTTCTCACACATAACAAGGGATCGCTGATTCATCCTCATTTGTGAACACTTCAGCCAACACTTTTTGGGAGATAGAAAATCGGTACCTGAAAGAATCAAAACCGTGAGGACATGCTTCAGGTTTGATGCCAGAAAACTGCTATAAATCATGTGGCTAAATGGAAGAGATCTTCTGTTTGGTGTCTCGAGCATGACTTGGGACAGTTTTTATTGGTGGGGGTCCCTAAGGATCTTTCTTATTTGTGAGTGGTTAGTGCTGTTTTGGTGTATTCCTCTGTTAAAATCAATTTATGTATTTATTTATTGACATTTGTTAACCTGGATAGTCTGACTGGACACAGGTGCCCTTTTCAGCGAAGGCCCAGGGAGAAAATCTCCAGAGTATCATATTTAATGCAATCAGTATTTAAATTAACACATTTTATAATGCAGTTTCAGTGAGTACATAACATTATAGTCAGTATAATAATTTATGTTGATATTCACAAACATTAAATTTAATAAGCCTTGTACTAAGACTTTACAGATATGAGTGGTGTATAACATGTGTAGGAGTAATTTAAGAAGTACAGTAGAGTGCAATGTTAGAGGAGTTGAGGAGTGTTAGCAGAGTAGTGGTGATGGAACAGTAATTTGGTTGTGTAAATTAGAAGATATAATAGTTTAAGAAGTACAATAAAGTGAAATATCAGAAGGAGATGACCTGTATATCTCCTTAAGTGACTTATTGCTGTAAAGGGCGATATAAGAAAGACAATGAAGGGTGTTACAGAACTGTGTCCTAGGTAAGGAGAAGGGACAATGCTAGCAGGCAGAGAGGAAGTCTTGTAGTAATGGTTTTAAAAATGAAGGTGTATGATAGACCTGATTTGATGCAGGAATTTTATTCCAAGTTCTAGCTACATTATTGGAATAGATACTGACCCTAGCAGCCCTTTGTGGTTTGTAAATGGTAAGCAGATGCCAGCAGCCCTTTGTGGTTTGTAAATGGTAAGCAGATGTTCGTGTTTCACTGTTGCAGTCATCACATTTGAGTTATTTGCCTGCAGGTAGCACTCAGCCGGCCTGAATACCAGAGTCTTTAGATTTCTGCGTCGGATGCTGTCGCTTCTTCCATGATGTTAGGTCGTCAAGGGTATAAAACATGCAGCCGATGCCATTACATAAGTCTTTCTTGCCATGCGGTGCCCGAAGCAGAAGCAGTTCGCAAGTGCCGGTCGGCAGACTCCTGAAATTTTAGTTTTTCGAGTTTCAGACCTGAAATCTTATAAAAATAATAAGTACCCCATTGGGGATCCTTTTTTTGTTGCTCTAACCGGTGTCAGAAAAAATTAATAATGGTCTTGCCTGTGGAAAGCAAATACCTTACAGAGATTTTCATTCTTACTGTGTCACCTGTTTAGGCCTAGACCACGACATCCCTAGCTGTCGGTTTTGTGCCTTGTTCAATGCCTGAACCATTCATCATTAGCATTAGGAGGTACCCTTTCTTTAAAGTACAGCTATCAGTAACAAGTAAAAACAGTATTCAAAATTAAACGCTGTACAATAATGGCCAGTGAAGTAAATTTCTCTTGGAGAGTAAGTAGTGTGGTTAAATGATATAAAACTTAAAAGTGCAACATGTATAGCAAAAAACTTGCATACATTTCCAGTACTTAAATTAAATGCACTTACGAGATATTCACGCTGTGAATGCAGTTATACCATAGCGAAATGATGGCTCCAAAGTATCCAGTCTTATGATGGCTTCAAAGTATCCAATCTTTTTGGTCTGATATACAAAGTATCCACACTGAAGCTATAGTAGCTGCTATGTGACTGTGATGAACTGTGATAACAGCTTAAGCAGTCTAACAGATCAAATAAAAGCTTCTATCTTTAATGGCAGTTAAAATCCTTTTATTGTAGGAAAAGTTAAAATCTTCATGTAGAATAAAACAGTCCTATGTATTCCAAATGATGAGCGCTTTCGGTATCTTCTTCAGATCGAGCGTGAATATCTTGTAAGTGCATTTAGAAATTTACTTCATTGGCCATTGTACAGCGTTTCATTTTGAATACTGAACTGTTCATCATTGGGCTATTTTTGTAGCCAAATTCTTTTGCTGTTTATCTCTGTACTCTGAAATGTCTTCGGTAATCCATCCGACTGCCGATCTTCTGAAAAAACGAAAGGATAAAGACAGAGACTGCATAGGTCCAAGGCTGCCGACGACGCTAATGTTAAGGATAAAGACAGAGACCGCATAGGTCCAAGGCTGCTGACAACGCTAATGTTAAGCTAGTCGCCAGTCCGCCAGTACTCAGTGAGGTGCTTTCGCAGCCCCTGATACCCGCTTCTGGAGATTTGCAGGCCGCTACTGAGACCCATTCAGAGTCCGGTATGCTGCGTGATGCTTCTTCGATTATGGAACCTGCGGATGTCTCTACCTTGGATGGGTCCAGAGCCACTGTGCAGGCACTGGCTTCTGAGGGTGTTTTCAGGCCTTCCAATTTTCATATTAAACAGACTACTTCCTTTCAAACCAAAAATAATGAATTTCTTGGGCCTAAAGTTCACACTACGCCTAGGAAACCGATGACCAAAGCACATTCTAAGGCCCACATGCCACAAAAACAAATGTTTAGAATGGCTGAGGACCTCATTACTTTAATTAGGTGAAGTCAGCCTTCCCCCTCAAAAAGACCCAGAACTGATTTTCCTTCTGAATATTCTGATCAGGAATGTGATTACCATACCCTTATCTACCAATGAGGATTCTGATGCAGAGTATTCCATTCCCTCTGCTTCCCCTCCAGAAGATTTTTCCTTTGAAACTCTGCACTTGCTTATAGAACATTTCCGCTGGGAGAGCCAGGACTACTCCCAGACTCAGGGAATTTTTAAGCCTGCCTCAGCACAGGACTCTAGCTATCCCTGCTGTTATGGAAATTGTAGATGATGTCTTCCTCGAATCCAGCCTTAACCCTGATACCTTGCCTCCAGCTCCCAGGAAACTTGACCGGTACTATAGAGTGCCTGACTCCCAGAAATTCCTCTTTAGGAAACCTACTATGGATCCAGAGACTATTTCCCAGGGACCTAAAGGCATTAAGGCTACAACAGCCAAAAATCCTACCCCTTCGATCAGGGATTCCAGGGCATTAGACAGATGGGGGGAAAAAGGTGTACACCTCTGCTATGCTTGCCATTGGGGCTTTAAATTGCCAGTTTCATATGTTAAAGTATCAGCAGCATGTTATGGAGCTAATTAAACAAAAAATGTTGTTGATTCCTGATTGTGCAGAACACAAAGATTTACAAGAGTTAATGCATTCTGCTAACCAAGTTGGTAAACATACATTGCAATGTGGGTTTGATGCTTTAGAAGCATCTTGCAGGGCTGCTGTCACTGGGTCTGTTCTCTTAGAAGACATGCTTGGCTTAAGGAACAGAACTTGCCCGATCATGTCAAAGCAAAATTACTGGATGCGCCATTAAATCAGGAGCATCTGTTTGGTAATAAAGCAGTAGTAGTCCTCAAAAGAATGGAGGAGAAAGCTAAATCTATGCAAACTTTTAAAGATTTCTTACAAGTACAGCCACCTAGATTCAGTAGGCATTGGCCTTCAAAAAAAAACTGGTCATGTTATGTAGTCCAATCTCGCCTCAATTCTTATCCGTGGGTTCGGAGCTGAACCTCAGCTCCGACTTGGCCATACTCTAGCTCGAAGTCTTCAATTGGCTTGTGGCTTAGAGTTTATCGCATCATGCAGCAGGTCTATTCCCCAGATCTCATTTGCCACTCGTTACGTCATGCTCTCACTTTTGGCCGTGGCTAAGTATACTTTTTTATAAACTTTTTATAAACTTTTGACTTGTTGCTCAAAAAAGCTAATATGAAGTTGTTCTATCTCGCCGTTTTGTTCTTGCACGTGGGTTGGAGCCGATCTCTCTGCTCCGAATCGGCTGCTTTTCAAGCTCAGACTCTGAGAAGCTCGAGACCTAGTGTATATGATGCTGTAGTGTACATCCCCAGATCTAGTTTGCCGCTGCAACGGATCAACAGCTCATCAGAGTTAGCTCGGGCCAGTGACTAAAATTTTTTTCTACTTTTATTAGTATTTTTCTCTTAATTCTTGAGAATTATATATATATATATATATATATATATATATATATATATATATATATATATATATATATATATATATATATATATATATATATACATACATATATAATTCTTGAGAATTATATATATATATATATATATATACATACATATATAATTCTTGAGAATTATTTATATATATATATATATATATATATATATATATATATATATATATATATATACATATATATATATACACTTATGTAATAATAGAATAGTATTAGGATTTAGTCTAGCTTCATTATTAGGACTTTAAATAGCTTTTTTTCAGGGCTTAGGCCTTCCTTTTGGGCGTGACGGGGCTCTGTCAGCTACTGTGTGTGTGTCTGTGTGCTCTGTTTCTTGTGTGTGTGTGTGTGTGTGTGTGTGTGTGTGTGTGTGTGTGTGTATATATATATATATATATATATATATATATATATATATATATATATATATATATATATATATATATATATATATGTGTGTATATGTATATATATATATATATATATATATATATATATATATATATATATATATATATATATATATATATATAGATATATATATATATACACATACATAGTGTGCTAGTTTTCTATTCAGCTTAGCAAATAGTTTGTTAGATAATTAGACTTTTATAAATGTATCCTGTGTGATTTAATACTGTGTTTAGGTATGTACATATTTACATATACTACTTGTTATATTATTAAGGTAGAGTTAAGATGTCAGAGAAGCAGAAATCTGGATTTAAAAGGTGAGTGCAGCCAGAAAATGTCTGTTACAGACAACCACTCCAACTGTGTGTACTGTTTGGGCTCTGTACACCTACAAGAGGTGTGCTCTAGCTGCCATTCCTTTAGCGCCAGGGTTCTTCTGGAAAGGCAAAGGAAATTGGTAGATAGAGGACTCCTGAAGCCTGATTTTCAGGCTAGTTTAGATAAGGCTGATACCTCTTCCAAGGCTTCGAAGGGGTCGAAGTCTTCCAAAGGATCCTCTGAGCCCAAGTCCTCGGCTCAGAGTTCCTCGGGTATGGTCCGTGCATCGGCTCCACAGTCCTTGGAACCGTGTGTCGAGTCCTTACCTCGGGGCCCAGTTGTGGAACCGATATTGGAGGCTCCTCAGTCTCCAATCTTTCAATCGGTTCCACCTTCGGCCCCTTCGACCCATCCCTCAACACATTCATCGAGACTCTCCGATGTGGATCTGGACCGAGTGGTTAAGAGGCTCTTGGAGAACCCGGCCCTAGCCAAAATGTTATCTGCTCCGAGCCATTCGGCTTCGAAGCCTGAAATACCTTCCATGTCTTCTCCACCTTCCATGTCTTCTCCACCTCCTCCTTCGAAGCCATTCGAGCATTCGGAGCTGGGACAGATGGAACCAATATTGGTAGAACTCTTGGAGCCGAGGTTCGATCCACCTCCCTCTGCTCCATCATCCTTGATCTCCTCTGTTCCGACCTGGGAATCTCGGGGCTGACAGTCCCTCGCTGGCTCCAGGGTGGAGAGTCGAACCGATACTTCGGTGCCGACTCTTCCACTTGGAGCTTTGGCGCAGGTGGCCTCGGCTCCGTCCCCTGGATTGGAGTGGAGAGTTTCGGACAAGGATGATCAGCCGGTCTCTTCGGAGCCGACTGACTTCTCGGACTGGGATTCTGGTGCCTTCGATGCCACGGGGAAGGTCATGGCTGCCAAGACCACTACCTCATCGGATCTGTCCTCCCCTCCCCCTAAAGGGCCTCGTTCTACCTCTTCCCCACAGATCCCCACAAAACGTCGAGATCCAGGGCCTCAGGTATCCCCATTGGGTGGCCCCTCCTCTCTAGGGCCTTCACCGGACGCCCCCACCAATGAAGTATCTAGAAAGAGATTATGCAAGAGGAGGCACTTGGATTCCCCACAGAAATCCCTGACATTGGATACCGACTTGGAGGAGTCGGAAGGATCCCCATGATCCCCCTCAGAGGATGTCTCATTCGCAGACATATTGGAAATCTTAAGGCAGAGGGGTGATTGGCAGTCTCTTGCCCCTTCCGAGGACGAATCGGTTCTCCTGAAAGCCTTTGGATCTCAACCATCCAACTCCTGGGTTACTCCGCCGTTCGATGAATTGATGGAGCTGGTTGCTCGTAGGGCGTGGGAGTCCCCTGACTCAGTGGAGCCGGTCCCTCGGAGGCCCAACAAATTTATTACTTCCCCCACTGACAAGGCCTTTCTTACAAAGGGAGTCCCAGTTGATGCCATGGTGGTGGCAGCGGCCACCAAGAAAGAGATGTCGGAAACCTCTTCCGCTGTCCATCCTCCTAATAGGGATTCTAGGACGATGGACAGATATGGGAAATGCATATTTAGTTCTGCGGCATTTTCCATGAGGTCGCTCAACTACCTGACACATTTTACCCGCCTTCAACGAGATCTCCTAAAGGAGCTGGGAGATGCTCTCCAGGGTAACACAGCTGATGCAGTCTCTGAAAAGGTGACTGCACAGCTCAATACCCTTAACTCAATAGTAAACTCATCCATGTGACTCATTTCGTATGCTGCCGATGGATCGAGTAGGGCGGCAGGCTCAGCGATTGCTCTTAGACAATCCTGGATGCGCCTTTGTTCCTTTGCGGAAGCCTTTAAGTCTTCCTTTGTCAACACCCCATTCGACAGGTCCGCCTTGTTCGGACCCTAAGTTAAGGAGACGCTAACTAGGTGTGAACAAGAAGGGAAGACTCTGCTGTAGGGGTCCGTTTTTCCACCCCAACTAGACCATACCCCAAAGGGCAGCGAAGTGGGAAAATGTGGTTCTGAAAACCTCAAGGAGCCTTCCAAAACACACCTATGGATACCCCCTCTAGAGGCAGAGGAGGGGGCAAAAACGGAAGACTCCGTCCAAACGGCAGAGGCGGTCCACAAAACCAGGGTGACAGGGATCACTTCTCTGGTAAGCCCTATCAGCATTCCTGAAAGGAAACCTGGCTGTCCTACACTGGAGGCAGTCGGGGGTTGCTTGGCCTTATACCCAAACACCTGGCTAAACATTACATCGGATTCTTGGGTAACATTCCCTTTACAAACCCCCCACCCATATGTACAAAGATTCCCGACGTTCCACCCAGTCTGAGAAAACTAGCAGCTATAGAAATCCAAAACTTGCTAGACAAGAGTCATCCAGCCAGTCCCGGCGGACCAAATAGGATCCGGAACGTACTCAAGGTTCTTTTTAGTTCCAAAGAAAACTGTACTGGAGGCCCATACTAGACCTCAGCAAACTCAACGCCTTCATCAAGAAGGAAAAGTTCCGGATGGTCACGTTGCACTCGATTCTCCCGTTCTTAGCAACGGGCGATTGGATGTGCTTTATAAATCTCAAGGATGCTTACTACCACATCAAAATGAACAGATCATCCAGAGATCACTTTAGTTTCCGGCTGGGAGCCAGTCATTATCAATTCGGAACCCTGCCCTTTGGTCTCATCACAGCCCCCAGGGTGTTAACCAAATGTATGGCAGTGGTCATGGCTCACCTGAGACTGTTGGGATTCCGAGTGTTTCCGTATCTGGACGACTGGCTCCTCACCGCCACCTCCAGGCATCAACTAATCCAAGCAAGAGACTACACCATAGACCTTTGTTCTCAGTTGGGCATAACCCTAAACTTCGTAAAATCTGTGTTATCGCCCTCGCAGCGTATTACATTTATAGGGGCAGAACTGGGCACAGTCAACACAAGGATCAGATTGCCCCAATCGTAACTCCAAAAAATCAAGTATCCAGTCTCTTAACCCGCAACAAAGCTCCAGCGTCCCAGATACTACAGCTTTTAGGAACTATGGCAGCCGCATTGATAGCAGTCCCGTTAGGACACATGCACATGTGAATACTCCAGTGGTTACTCTTCGCACAATGGTCTTACCAGCAACTACTCATGTCTCACGAGATCCGGTTAACCAGTCTTTGCAAGAAGGATCTCAGTTGGTGGCTGAACAGAGACCCAAGTGATAATCGGATGTCCCTTCATTCTTCCCCAACCCACAGCCACAGTGACCACGGATGCTTCCCTGACAGGGTTGGGGGGGCAATTTCAGGGAAAGACTGTCCAAGGCACTTGATCAGTCATGGAAACACACTTGCATATAAATGTCCTAGAGCTGAGAGCGGTGTTCCTAGCGTTGCAGCACTTTCACAACTCTCTTCCTCCAGGCACAATTGCTATTCAGACTGACAGCATGTCGGTTGTCTGGTACATCAACAAACAAGGGGGAACCAGATCATACCCTTTATGCCAGAAGGCCCTAAGGAGTTGGCAATGGGCTGTATCCAACAGACGCTTTCTGATAGCAACGCACATCCTGGGGTCATCCAATGTGATAGCGGACAAACTAAGCAGAGCCATGCTCTTTCCCCACAAACAACAGTAAGCAGAAAGCATTTTCTGCAGATGGGGCCAGCCTTCCTGCGACCTGTTTGCATCTCCGATGAATGCCAAATGCTATTTTGCCCTTTATCCCCCTCCGGGGAACGAATCCAGGGATGCGCTCGTACACGATTGGCTCCCGGGCCTCCTATAGGCCTTTCCGCCGATGCCCCTAATTCCCAAATTTATGCAGAAAGCCAAAAGTCTGAGAAGGACTGTGATCTTGATAGCCCCGTCTTGGCCTCGACAGATTTGGTTTCCCTTCCTGCGGAAGTATCAACTGGAAGAACCATGGATCCTGCGGAAGTATCAACTGGAAGAACCATGGATCCTGGACCCAGCGCCGGATCTTCTGACTCATTCGTCGGGAGTTTTCCATCCCTCCCTCACTTCCCTGAAACTGACAGCTTGGCTGCTCCAATTCCCACATTAGCCAGGTCACAAGATTTGTCTGCTGCGGTCCAACATATTATAGTTTCCTCTCGTAAACTATCCACCAGAAAACTATATAATAGCAAATGGAAACTATTTGGTCACTGGGCTTCCCAACATGACACTGACGCTTGTGTAGCACCTGTCCATACCATCTTAGAATTCCTGTCTTCCTTGTTCTATGATGGCGCGGCAGCTGCCACCATTAGAGTTCAATTGGCTGCTATCTCAAACTTCCATGTAGGCTTTAACGGCTCCAACATCATGTCGAATAGACTTTGTAAAGCATTCTTAAAAGGAACCCATCATTTCAGGCCACCTATTCGGCATCCTGTCTACCCCTGGAATTTGAATCTGGTTTTATCCCAACTGATGCTCTCGCCCTTTGAACCTGCTTCATCTTGCCATATAAAGTTTTTGTCTTGGAAAACTTTATTCCTCGTAGCCATTACATCTGCACGTAGGGTCTCTGAACTTCAAGCCTTGTCCTCCAAACCCCCATACTTGATCTTTCACCCTGACAGGGTATCCCTCAGGACTAATCCTATCTTTCTTCCCAAGATCGCTTCAGAAAAGAACTTAAGTCAGTCCATTGAGCTCCCAACCTTCTTCAAACACCATACCAACAAACTGGATTGTATGTTACACAAGCTGGATGTACATAGACAACTGAGGTTCTACTTAGAAGGATTTCAGACAATCGGATCAACTCTTCGTTTCTTATGCAGAGAATACGAAAGGTTTCGTAGTGTCAAAAAACACACTGTCCAAGTGGCTCTCCGACTGCATCAGATTCACTTATGCTTCCACTAATCAACCATTAGAAACTAACATCAAAGCCCATTCCACAAGAGCTGTTTTTACGTCATTGGCTCATGCAGCTCGCTTTCCTTTAGATGTCATCTGTGCAGCTGCCACATGGTCAAAACCTCATACGTTTATTACTCATTACAAAGTGGATAGGACCTCCAGGGACAGGGCTATGTTTAGTTTCACTGTGCTCAGGAATGTTCTCCCGTGAGCCACCCAGGATTAGGGTGCTTGGGACACTACCCACGTGTAAGAACAAAACGGCGAGATAGAACAACTTCACATAAAGAAGTTATGTCCTTACCATAACGTTCCATGTGAGTTGTTCATCTCGCCTTTTTGTTCTTGCATTCCCGCCCACCTTCCCCCCTCCAATCGAGGAGATGGTTGCCTTGGAGGATTGGTTCAGTTGTCAGTCTGTTTCATACATTTCTACTCTTCTTGTTTCCTTCTACTGTTATAGTTATCTAAGCAGGTAGACTCCATGGTCTTATTCTGTCGGTAGGCTGTCTTGATTGCAGCATACTAGATCTGGGGATGTACACTAGAGCATCATGGGATATACAGTAGGTCTCTAGCTTCTCTGAGAGTTTGAGCTTGAAAAGCGGCCGATTCGGAGCCGAGGGATTGGCTCCGACCCACGTGTAAGAACACAAAGGCAAGATGAACAACTCTTCTTTTCACAGCTCTGTGTGTGAGGTAGTGGTGTTTATACTGGCTTTGTTTTGCTTCTCTCACTGTTTTTGTGGCCTTGTCGTTGGCCGTTTTGGTATCCTGTTCATTTCCTTTCTTTCCATGGGCTAGGCCCGTTTCAGTTAGAGGACCTAGTCCTCCCTATTGTTTCTGTGTGGTCTTTGGTTGGGTGCTCCATTCTGTTAGCTTTCAGTGTTGTCGTGTCTGGCTAGTGGTGCTAGCCTGCATTTCTTTCCCCGGACTAAGCCCGTTTAAGTTAGAGGACCTAGTCCTCCCTGTAGTCTTTTTCCCACCGGTTACTAGGCCGTTTTAGCTAGAGGCTCTAGTCCCGTGCGGGGTTTAGTTGGGCCCAGTGTGTATACGTGTTGCTTTGTATCTGTGTGTGTGTTCTCCTTTATTCAGCATGTCCAAGGATTCTAAGGAACACGGGCCTTCGGGCTTTAAAAAGTGTGTTGAATGCAACAATAAAATGTCTTTGACTGATGGGCACTCCGTAAGCGTGTACTGCTTGGAGGGGGGGCTATTCACCTCCAAGAGTCCTGCTTGTTTTGTCATTCCTTCAGTCCCTGTGTACTGCAGGAGAGGAAGAACAAGCTCATTTTGAAAGGACTGCTTAAACACTCCTTCGAGTAAGACTTTGCTAAGTCTTCCAGTGCCTTATCCTCTCCAGCTAAAAAGGACAAAAAGACTTCTAAGAAGCGCTCTCCAGCTCAGTCTCTTTCCTCAGAGCCAGCAGAGAAAGTTGCTACAACAGCTTCTACTTCTTCGGTTCCACTGCCCTTGGTGCCGACAGAAGGTAGTGACTTGACTAAGTCCGTATCTGCTCCCAGCCGTTCGGAGCTGGTCACAGATACTTTGGTTCAGAGCCAGTCTCCAGTTATTCGACCGGTTTCTCCTTCACGCAAGTCCCCTTCCGTAGGGAGATCCAGATCTCCAACTATATCCTCCAGGACCCTTTCCGATGAGGACGTTGTTAGTGGGGTGAAGCAACTGCTTCATTTATCGGTGTTGGCCGAATTGATTTCAGCTCCAACCCAGTCTGCTCTGGAGCCTATGGCCTCCATCCTTTGTTGTTCGGATCGATCTTCATCGCTTCCAAGCCTTCCTCTTCGGCTCAACTGAGCTTTGACCTGACATCTGCTTCGGACCTCATCTCCTCGGTGCCGAGGGCTACTACTGTATCCTCTACAGTTAGTCGGCCTTCGGAGCCGGGGGATCAGCCTTCGAGGTTATGAGGAGCGTGCTGGCCAGGTCGTCAGCTACATCCTATGGCACCGACACTCTGCCCCCTCCGGCACAGGTGTCAGTTTCAGATCATCCGCTATCTCTGGACAGCGGAGACCCTAAGCCTCAGGATACCTCCATGAGTGGTCCCCAACTTTCTGACATCTCCCCAGAGTTTTTGCCTGAGGAGCCCACCAGAAAGAGATTGTGTAAGAGGAAACACCTCGATTCTCCGGATGAGTCTCTCACATCGGACACCGACCTCGAGGAGTCAGAGGGGTCCCCCAAGTCATCATCTGAAGATATCTCTTTTTCAGATATCCTTGAGATCTTGAAGCGGAGAGGTGGCTGGCCCTCCAAGTCCCCTTCTGATGAGGAGTTGGTGTTCCTGAAGGCTTTTGGGTCTCAACCCTCCACCTCTTGGGTTTCTCCCCCTTTCGATGAGCTACTAGATCTTGTCTGTCGAAAGGTGTGGAAAACTCCTGGCACTGTGGAACCGGTCCCTAGGAGACACAAGTTTTTGTCTAACCCCACTGACAAGGAATATCTAACAAAAGGCATTCCAATAGATGCCATGGTGGTGACAGCAGACACCAAGAAGAAACTTGCTGAAACTTCGTCTACTGTCTATCCGCCTAACAAGGAGTCCCGGGCTATGGACAGGTATGGGAAGCATGTGTTTACCTCAGCGGCCTTTACACTGCGGTCGCTGAACTACTTGATGCATTTTACAAGGCTCCAGAGAGAGCTCTTAAAAGCGCTAGGAGATTCTGTACAGGGTGACATTTCTGATGCCGTGGCACAGAAGGTCAATGCACATATGTCTACCCTAAATTCCCTTACCAACTCCTCCATGAGATTGATCTCGTACACAGCCGAGGGAGCGAGTAGGGCAGCGGGTTCCAGAGTCTCTTAGGAGACGCTCCTGGATGCGCCTGTGCAATTTTGCGGAGGCCTTAAAGTCTACGTTCACCAACGCCCCAAGGTGGAAGACACTCTCACTAGGTGCGAGCAGGAAGGAAAAACCCCGTCTGCCATGGGAGTCTGTTTTTCCATGCCTTCTAGACCTTATCCCAAGGACAAGAAGGGTGGGAAAATGTGGTTCAGGAAGTTGCAGAGGTTTTTTCCGGATGCACAAAGTGATTCCCCCTCCAGAGGCAGGGGAGTGGGTGGAAATTCAGGTAGACGCCGCTCTAGAGGCAGAGGAGGCCCGCTTAACCAGGGGGACCATGATTCCTTTCGTGGTTCTCCCTACCAGTGCTCCTGAAGGGAGGCCTGACTGCGCATCTCTGGAGCCGGTCGGGGTTCGCATTTCTTTATTCCCAGATGCCTGGCAAGATGTCGCCCAAGATGAGTGGGTATTAAGATAATTTCGAGAGGTTATCCTATTCCCTTCTCTTCTCCTCCCCCGCCAACCAAGACAATCCCAGACGTTCCACCCAGCCACAGGGATTCCGCAACTTTAGAAATAAAAAAGTTGCTATCAAAGAGAGCCATCCAGCCTGTCCCCGCAGACCAAGTAGGATTAGGGACTTACTCCAGATTCTTTTTGGTGCCGAAAAGAACAAGGGACCCGAGACCCATCTTGAATCCAAGCAGATTGAAACTTCATGTACAAAAGTCCAAGTTCTGCATGGTCACCTTACAGTCAATACTCCCTCTGTTAGGAAAAGATGTGCGGATGTGCTCCATCGACCTCAAAGATGCTTACTACCATATTAAGATGGACAGGGCATCGAGAAGTCATCTACGCTTCTGGCTGGGAGCCAGTCATTTTCAGTTTCGCGTTCTGCCCTTTGGTCTCACCACAAACCCAGGGTGTTCACCAAATGCGTGGCAGTGGTAACGGCTCACTTGAGACATCAGGGATTCCAAGTGTTTCCGTACCTGGATGACTGGCTCCTTTCTGCCACCACCAGGCATCTACTGTTACGGACCAGGAATGCCACCATTACGCTATGCCAAAGGTTAGGAATTAATCTAAATTGGAAAAAAAATCTGCCTTGTTGCCCTCGCAGCGTGTCACCTTTATCGGCGCCGAACTAGATACGGTGCTCATGAGGGGCTTCTTACCAGAAGAGAGAATTCAGGCTCTACAACAGCAGGTCTGCGCCATACTACCATCGAGGATGGTCAAGGCAAACGTGGTCCTCAAGTTATTGGGGACCATGGCTGCCATGGTCATGCTAGTTCCCCTTTCCAGACTACACATTAGGGTTCTTCAGTGGCTGCTTTTCGCCCAGTGGTCACTACAGCACCTTCCACTCTCACATTCTATTCTGATTATGGACACGTGCAAGCAGCATTTACTCTGGTGGCTTCAGGCCAGCAATCTCAACGTGGGCAAGTCTTTTGTTCTATCTTCTCCAGTTGCCACGGTGACCATGGATGCCTCCCAGATCGGGTGGGGGGCATTATCTTGGCAGGGCAGTCCAAGGCATGTGGCAGAATCATGAGACCGATTTGCATATCAATGTCTTTGAGATGAGAGCAGTGCAGTTTGCATTGCAAGCACTTCAGAGCTTCCTCCCTCTAGGGGCAATTGAAGTCCACTCGGACAACATGTCAGTGGTATGGTATCTGAACAAACAGGGAGGAACCAAAACATACCCCCTCTGCAGAGAGGCACTTTGAGTTTGGCAGTGAGCAGTGTCTTCCCAACGCTTTCTAGTTGCAATGCATGTACCGGGGAAGTCCAACGTGATTGCCAACAGGCTGAGCAGAGCTATCCTAATGCCTCACGAGTGGTCCCTTAACAATTATGTTGTGGAGAAAATATTCCACAGATGGCCTTGCTGCGATCTATTTGCCAGCCCCCTCAATGCCATATGCAGCAGCTACTTCACCCTTCTCCCCCCGGAGGGGGAGACACCCAGGGATGCTCTGGTTCACTATTGGCCCTCTGGTCTTCTCTACGCCTTCCCCCCCCATTACCTCTGATAGCAAAAGTCATTCAGAAAGCACAATCTTTGGGAAGCAAAATGATCCTCATTGCTCCACACTGGCCTTGTCAGATTTGGTTTCCCTTCCTTCAACTCTATCTAACGGACAAGCCCTGGATTCTGGATCTAGCTTCAGATCTGCTGACTCGAGGGTCTGGACGGAATAAGTTGACAGCTTGGCTGCTCCAGTTCCATCCTTAGTCAGGCTTCATGACCTTTCCCCGGAAGTGGTCCATATTCTATCAACTTCCCACAAGCCTTCTACCAGGAAGATTTATTCCAGTAAGTGGAAGAGATTTTCTGTTTGGGCCCATGAGAGACAAACTGATCCTTATACAGTGCCTATTTTGGCAATATTAGAATTTCTTTCTCAACTGTTCAGTCAGGGGTCAGCTGCAGCAACCATTAGTGCAACTGCCAATGATTTCTTCCTTTCACGTTGCTAATGAACACAACCTTATGGCTCATGGGCTTTGTAGGTCTTTTCTGAGAGGGACATTGTTACTCCGACCACCAGTCTTTGATCCAGTAATGCCGTGTGACCTTAATTTTGTATTACAGAAGCTCACCTTAACTCCCTTCGAGCCCATGGCTACGTGTAACATTAGATGTTCATCGTGTTTCACTGTTGCAGTCATTACAGTTGGGTTATCCTGCTGGCAGGCGACCCGCAGTTGGCCCGAGTTCCAAAGTCTTGGCCTGGCGTCAGTTGCTGTCGCTATTTTATTCAGTCTTTCTTGCCGCGTGGTGCCCGAAGCAAAAGCAGTTCGCAAGTGCCGGTCGCCTGACTCCTGAGATTTTCAATATTTAATTTCAGAACCGAAGTCTTCAATAAAGCTAAGTACCCCGTTGGGGAAACTTTTTCTTGTTCCAGATCGATGTCAGTAAAAGTTTAATAATTGTATTTCTTGTGGGAAGCAAATACCTCATAAGGACTTTCACTCATGCTGCATTCCTTACCTAGGCCCTGACCACGACGTTACTAGTTGACGGTTTTGTGCTAGATTCAATAAATGCACTATTAAACATCGGTTTGATTTTGCTTTACATTATTTTGGATGAAGATTTAATTACATAATGCTGTCAGAACAACCGGCGACCGGAATGTATAAAAAACGCAAAGAGAAAGACAAGCATCCGAGGTCCAAAACCGACGACGAAGCCTCTTCTAGGCCAGTCGCCTGTTCGCTGGTCTCAGTGAGGCGCTTTCACAGCCCCTGACACCTGCTACCTCAGAGCCACAGGCCATAACCGACAGCCACATGGAGACACCGAGGCCTGTGGAAACTCAAGGTATTGGGCCTACGGAAACTATACCCTCAGATGGGTCCAGAGCCGCTGAGCAGGCACCGGCTTCTGAGGGTGTTTTCAGACCTTCACAGCTTACAATTAAAGCTACTACAGCAGCAAAGGCAAAGTCAAAAACACCATTAAAGACAAGGAAACAAGTGCAGCATTCTCCAGAACAGTTATCCATGCCAAAGAAACAGATGCTTAAAATGGCCGAAGACCTTATTACTTTAATCAGGGGCTCCCATCCCCCTCCTTACAAAAAGCATAGGCAAAACGCTGATTATGATTCCTCTTATCAGGTTTCCATTTCCTCCGATTCTTCTTCTGACCTGGGCTATTCTCTCCCTCCCTATGAGGACTCTGATGCTGAAGAGTCCATTCCTTCAGCCTCACCGCCTGAGGATTACTCTTTTGGGGAAACCCTGCACACCATGAGGGAGCATTTCCATTCGGAGAGCCAGGATTACTCAGAATACAAGAAAAGTCTCCGAGATTTCCGGTTGTTGCCTCAGCACAGGCCCCTGGCTATCCCCCCTGTGCTTGATATTGTAGATGATGTTTTTTATGAATCCAGTCTGTCTCCAGATTCTTTACCCCATGCACCAGTAAAGCCAGACAGGTACTACAGGGTCCCTGACTCTCCTAAATTTCTTTACAAAAACCCCGCTGCAGACCCAGAAACAATTTCTCAGGGACCTAAAGGGGTTAAAGCTTCCACTACCAAAAATCCTGTCCCCGCAGATAGGGATGTCCTTCAAGAATGCAACTGAAGTCCTGACATATGGGTTGTCCTGCCTCAGGCAGCCCTTCGGTTGGCCAGATTCCAAAGTCTGGGTCCGGCGTCGGCTGATGTCGCCTCTTCCCCGACGTCAGAGCGGCTGGGGTATAAAAGCATGAGCCGACGCCATCTTCTTCAGTCTTTCTTGCCGCACGGTACCCGAAGCAGAAGCAGTTCGCAAGTGCCGTTCGGCCAGCTCCTGTGTTTTCAGATACCGAAGTCATCAAAAAGCTAAGTACCCCGTTGGGGAACCTTATCTTGCCTCAGCCGATGTCAGATAAAACTGAAAAAGTTAATAATTGTTTGTCTTGTGGTAAACAAATACCTCATAATGATTTCCATTCTTACTGCCTTCCCTGCCTCGGCCCAGACCACGACATCTCGGCCTGTGCTGCCTGTGCTTGCTTCAATAAGCACACACTTAGGCGCCGGGCGGAATTTGCTGAAGACTTTTTTGGGGAAAATTACTCCTATATCATGCCGTCGGAACGTCTGACAACACACGTTTCCAAAAAAACGGAAGGACCGGGACCGACCTTCGCTGCCCGCGACTTCCACAGACACCACGCCTAAGCCTACTGCGAGTGCATCGGTCTCTTCAGAGGCGGTAATTCAACCGCTCCAGGCCGACGACACCGCTTTACCGCTCACTTCGGTCCCGGAGGCTTCCCCGGTGCCGGTTGTTGTTTTTCCTCTTGAAACCGAAGCCCAAGATTTGCCTGACACCATACCAGTGGACAAAGTTACTCCAGCACGTGGGGCAGCTAGGCCTCCTGTGTCTATGTCCATCAAGGCCTACACACGTGCTAAGGCTGCCAGCCAGGCTAAGTCTCACCCTCCTAAATCTTTTTCACAGACTCCCACTTCGGATAAACAGATCATGACTTTAGCTGCAGATCTAATTTCTTTAATCAGGGGCTCTCAGGCTCATCCAGACAGAGGTTCTCAGCCGCCTTCAGACAAAAGGCCTAGGGTTGAGCAGACAGATGCCCTTTCTTCAGATGAAGCCTCTGGTGAGTCGGGCCTTTTAGATTCCCAGGAAGAACCCTTCCCGGCCTACGAGGATTCTGATGCAGATTAATCCATTCCCTCTGCCTCTCCTCCTGAGGATATTTCTTTCGGGGAAATTCTACACTCCATGAGAGAGCATTTTCAGTGGCAGGGCCAGGATTTCTCGGACTCCAGGAAAAGGTTTCGGACCTTCCTTAAGTTACCCCAGCACAGGCCTTTAGCTATTCCCCCAGTGTTGATGTATTGGATGATGTATACTCAGACTCCAGTACTTCTCCTGATTCTCTCCCTCCTGCTCCTGTCAAGCCTGACAGATATTACAGGGTTCCTGAAACTCATAAGCATCTCTTTAAGGCCCACTCTGTTGATCTAGAAGTTATTTCTCAGGTGCCCAAAGGAGTGGCCACTTCCACGACCAAGAATCCTTTGCCCGCAGACAGGGAAGCTAGGTCCCTGGAGAGGTGGGGTAAGAAAGTTTATACCTCTACCACCCTTGCCATGAGGGCTCTTAACTGTCTATTTCATATGTTTCAGTATCAGGATTTTCTGATGGATGATTTGCAGAAAAAGTTAGCCTCTCCTGAGCCTTTAGATAGAAAGGCTTTGCAGGATTTGGTTCATAATATTCAGCAGGTTAGCAATCATTTTCTTCAGTGTGGTTATGATGTATTGGAAACTTCATGTAGGGCAGCTATGACAGGGGCCGTCATACGTAGACATGCTTGGTTGAAAGAACAGTCATTGCCAGATCATGTTAAAGTAAAGCTTCTAGATGCACCTCTGGAAAAAGACAAGCTATTTGGTGCTAATGCACAGGGTGTGTTGAAATCAATTGAGGAAAAGGCTAAATCAGTGCAAACAGTCAAAGATTTCCTCCAGGTTCAGCCACCAAGGTTCAGCAGGAATTGGCCTTCGAAGAATTGGTCCTTTCCAGACGCTGACAAGTTTCAAAGGGGAAAAAAGCAGGCGTGCTCGAGTAGAGGGCAATACCGAGGCTCCTACAGGGGCCGCCAATGGCAACCAACTAATCAGAGAAGTGGCGCAGGGACTCCCACTGCTCCACAGGGACAATCACAATGACTTGTCTTTGACACCGCCGACCAAGGCTCAAAGAGAAGCTCCTTTAGGCGGAAAGTTATCCTTATTTTCAAAAAATTGGCACGTTTTTACAAGGGACGGATGGATTTTGAACATAATAGACAAAGGTTACAGGTTCCACTTCCATACCTTACCAACAAGACAAGGCATGCCAAACCTGCCACACAATCAAAGGGCAGAGGCACTCATACAAGTTTCAAAGCTGCTACAAATCAAAGCAATAGAAAATGTTCCTCCTCAGGAACAAGGCCAGGGATTCTACTCAAGACTGTTCCTTGTTCCAAGAAAAGAAAAGCAATGGAGACCTATACTGGACTTGTCCGCTCTAAACAATTTTCTCATTGTGCCAAAATTCAAAATGCTGACGTTACAGCAACTTCTTCCCATGCTGGGCAAGGGGTCTTGGCTGGTTACTCTGGACCTCAAGGAGGCATACCTGCATGTCCCAATCAGACACAGCTGCAAGAAGATACCTCCGATTTCTTGCAGGGTCAGAGCATTATCAATTCTCATCGTTGCCTTTTGGCTTATCTACTGCGCCTAGAGCATTCACGAAATGCCTGTCATCAGTAATTGCACATTGCAGACTTCAGGGGATACAAATATACCCTTATCTGGACGACTGCCTTATACAAGCGGACAGCCAGCGAGCCTTGATAAGAAACTTGGACTATGTCATTCACTTACTACAGGCTTTGGGATACACAGTCAACATTCAAAAATCAAGACTACTGCCATCCCAACAAATAATTTTTCTAGGAGCCAAACTGGACACAAATTCACAAATGGCTTTCCTCACAGAAGAAAAACAAGAACAATTACCAGATTACTTCAGAAGCCTAGCAAAGCACACCCAGATGACTGCAAGGAAAATCCTGCAGGCCCTGGGTTTCATGGCATCTTGCATTCTCCTGATTCCACTGGCAAGACTACACATGAGAAAGCTACAATGGTACCTAAAAAGTCTATGGTCTCAACACAGCCAAGACTTAGAAGCAATTATTCCACTCATTCCATGTCTACAAAAGGAATTTTTGTGGTGGGCACAAGCAAGCCAGCTAAACAAAGGCATGCCCTTCAACAAACCTCAAGCAAGCCAAACCATTACAACAGACACCTCGGATCATGGATGGGGGGCGCACATGGAAGGCAGATGCATTCAAGGGTAATGGGCTCCCTGGGAACTGCATCTGCACATCAGTCAAAAAAAGATGCTGGCAGTGATTCATGCAATCGAGGCCTTCGGAAAATTTCTTCAACAAGGTCATCTGCTAATAAAGACAGACAACACCACTGTTATGTGGTACATAAACAAGCAGGGAGGCACCCATTCTTACCCCCTTTGCAGACTAACAATGACTCTTTGGGAAAAGTCCCTGAAACTGAACATACAGTTGCAATCCCAGTTTGTTCCAGGCAAGGACAGTATTCTGGTGGACAGTCTAAGCAGGAACATTATGGACCCCCACGAGTGGATGTTGCATCCAGACATTTTTTCACAAATAACTCATGCATGGGGAAGGCTGGACATAGACCTCTTTGCCTCACACCACAATCATCATCTGAAAAAGTTCTGCTCAAAGACACACCATCCTCAAGCCTGGAGAATAGATGCTCTCTCCTTCAGCTGGAATTCTCTAACAATTTATGCATTCCCGCCTCTACCATTAATGACCAAGGTGTTACTGAAGATCAAAGCAGAACAACCGAAAGGCATTCTGATAGCTCCAGACTGGCCAAGACAGCACTGGTACCCATTACTAAGGAGCATAACTTGCACCAAACTGTGGCCCCTGCCTCTATGGCCTCTGCTTATAACTCTGCACAATTACAGGACTGTTCATCCAAACCTGCAAACTTTGCAACTGACAGCTTGGAGGGTTCCTTGACTTCTCCCCATATTGCTCTCTCCAAAAAAGTTCAAGAGATCCTACTGGAAGCATGCAGGCCTTCCACCAGAAAAACTTACTTAGCCAAATGGAAGAGGTTCAACATCTGGAATGCCAACAAGGGTCAGGATGCATCAGTAATGAACATCCCACAGATTCTAGAATACTTGGCAGAAATGTTTCACAATGGCCTTTCATATTCTTCCATAAAAATACACGCTTCAGCAATTTCAGCAAAATACAACTGTGATCCACCTGTGCTTTCACATCCTTTGCTAAGACAGTTTCTAAGGGGGATAAAGAATATCAAACCTCCAAGAAAACCACCAGTGCCTGCATGGGACCTCAATTTCGTCTTGGAAAAATTAACTCTTCCTCCTTTTGAACCAGCAGCATCTTCAGAATTGCAATTTCTCTCCTGGAAAACAGTTTTCCTGTTGGCAATTACTTCAGCAAGAAGAGCCTCGGAGATACAGGCCCTCATGGCAGTACCTCCATTTCTCATTTTTCATCAGGACAGAGTCTCTTTAAGAACCAATCCTTCATTCATGCCAAAAGTGATATCCAGGGTTTCTCTAAATCAAGCAATTCACCTGCCTACTTTCTTTCCCAATCCTCAAAATAAAGGAGGAAAGCTTCTGCACACTTTGGACATACACAGACAATTGCGCTACTACTTGGATAGAACAAAGGCCAACAGAAAGTCTGACCAACTATTTGTAGCTTATGCTCCTGGAGTACAAGGGAAGGCAATTTCCAAACAAACAATTTCAAAATGGATTGGAAACTGCATCAGATTCTGCTACTCTTTCCATGGAAAATGTGTGCCAGCCAATATCAGGCCACACTCCACCAGAGCTACAGCCACCTCCACAGCCTTTTTAAGAGGGGTGGCTACAAAGGACATTCTAGAAGCTGCTACATAGAGCTCCGTGCATACATTTTCCAAGCATTATAACCTGCCTTTATATTCCAGATCCCGAGCAGGCTTTGCTACTGCAGTCCTGCAGGGCATTTTAGCTACACCATCATGATCTTAGATCCTACCACCCCCAGCTTGGCTATGGTATTCAACCCATATGTCAGGACTGCAGTTGCATTCTTGAAGGACATAGTACAGTTTTGTACCTACCATAAATGTAGATGTCCGATAGATATGCAACTGCAGTCAGATTTTCCCTCCCTCCTACCCCTCTGTAATTGTTTTTGGGTCCACTCCCCCTTTTTCTAATTAGCTGGGGATAGTATTTATGATGTATCTGTTTATTACTGTTGTGCATGTCTGGAATTTTATCCATTCTCTAAATTTAGCCTTCCTTGGAGGGCACCTGGCATCTGGGGCAAGAAACACTGAAGAAGATGGCGTCGGCTCATGCTTTTATACCCCAGCCGCTCTGACGTCAGGGAAGAGGTGACATCAGCCGATGCCGGACCCAGACTTTGGAATCTGGCCGACCGAAGGGCTGCCTGAGGCAGGACAACCCATATGTCAGGACTGCAGTTGCATATCTATCGGACATCTACATTTATGGTAGGTACAAAACTGTACTATTCCAGAGCTCTGGACAGATGGGGAAAAACGTTTACACTTCTGCTACTTTAGCTGTAAGAGCTTTAAACTGTCAGTTTCACATGCTTAAATATCAGCAGTATCTCATGTCATTGTTAAAAAAGTTCAGTTACAGATTTGCTGTTCTGAACTGTTTGTAAGTTTCTTGGAGGCCATTGTTTGCTTGGGCTAAAGGGAAGTCTCTGTGTTCATCAGTGGCAGTGATAAACATTGAGCAGCCTGCCTGCCCCTGTGGGAGTGGTTACTGCCTTGAAACTAGTTTTATTGGCCATTTTGGGTCAATTCCTAACTCCTTGATCTCCCTCTCTTAAAACCCTCTTTTGCGCGGTTTTGCGCATAGTGCAACATCTGGCAGCGCCACCTAGTTGGGTTTAAACTATTCCTGGCTCCACAAAGTCTGCTCTTCACTTTTTCCCTTAGAACTGCTCTATCTCTCAAATTAAACACCATATTCTCATTCTAAGGCCCCTCACTGGTCCATATAAGTAATTTTACAAGTTAGCACTAATAAACCATAAGCACTACTTACTCTTTATACTCTCTACGATTACCTTGTCCCCTATTGGTCCGTTTTAATTCAGTTCCCTATATTACTCTAGCATGTCCAAAGGTCAGTCAATGGTTTCCTCTCCAGTCCAGCTGGTGAATCTGGGAATTTTGAGGCAATGTTACAACTGTTTCATGTACACGGACAACCCTCTCCTCCTCCAAACAGGTTCAAATATATGTGAGAGATGCAACCATATAGCCAAACTGGAGGCTGAGCTCTCTCATCTCAAAACTGGTGTAACCAGTCAGGATGAGAAAGTAACCTCACACAGCACAATTCCAGTATCACATAGTCCCACCACAACAGCGAACCAAACACATAAAAACACAAAAACATACTTGGAGGCTCTAAATAAAAATCTACCTAAGCAACAGAGACCTCCAAAGCAGACATCCAAGCAAACGCTACCCCAAAACAAAACACGTATAACACACAGCACACAAAGTCAGTTTGCCAAGCAGTCACAGCCCTTAAGGCTGAATAACACACCTGATACTCTTATAATAGGTGACTCTGTTGTCAGACACACTGACGTCCCGCTCACCAGGCTGAATAAAGAGAAAGTCACAGTGAGCCGCCTGTCGGGCGCTAGGATCCGCCACATAACGCAAGCACTCAGGCCACTCCAAAGCAACTACAAATATGACTTAGTCATTGTACATGCTGGCGTGAATGACCTGAGACGTACCTCCCTCGACTACATGAAAAGACACCTAGAGAAGCTCTCTGATCATGTAGCCCAGGCCGGTATGACCCTGACCTTGAGCAGCATCTTACCCTCACCTAGAATGATGCCACAGTATAAAGACAAAATGATCGATTTTAACAATTGGCTAAAATGTTGGTGTCATTCAAAGGGGATTCAGTGTCTGTCAGCTTGGGATGACATGCTCGACAAGCCACGATGTCCTTCAAGGATGCATCTGCAGTCCTAACATATGGGTTGTCCTGCCTCAGGCAGCCCTTCGGTCGGCCGGATTCCAAAGTCTGGGTCTGGCCTCGGCTGATGTCGCACTTCACCCGACGTCATAGCTGCTGTTTATTGGGTATAAAGGCATCAGCCGACGCCATTTTCCTCCGTCTTTCTTGCCGCGCGGTGCCCGAAGCAGAAGCTGTTCGCAAGTGCCGGTCGGTCAGATCCAGAGATTTCTACTACCGAAGACTTCTAAAAAGCTAAGTACCCCGTTGGGGACTTTTTCTTGCCTCAGCCGATGTCAGACAAAGTAAATAATTGTTTAACTTGTGGGAAACAAATACCTCATAAGGATTTCCACTCTTACTGCCTTCCTTGCTTAGGCCCAGACCACGACGTATCGGCTTGTGTAGCCTGTGATTCTTTCAACCGACGGACACTTAGACGTCGGTCGGAGTTTGCAGAGGAGTTTTTTGGTCCCGCTTTTGCATACAAAATGCCGTCGGAGACTCCGACTACTCAGTTAGCTAAAAAGCGCAAGGAAAAGGACCGACACTCGTGGCCCGCGGTTTCGGCTGAAACCACGGTTAGGCCAACCGCGAGTGTCTCGGTTTCGGCTGAAACCGATCCCCCGGTTCTTCCTTCGGCCGAAAGCATGCCTCCGATAGCTGAGGCCTCACAGAGCATGGCTGAATCTGCTACTGAATTTACTGCTACAGAAGCAGGCACCCAGGATTTGTCAGACACTATTCCTTTAGACATATCTACCCCTGCACGTGGGGCTGCTAGACCCCCTGCTTCTATGTCTATCAAGGCTTTTGCCAGGGCTAAAGCAGCTAAATCTTCTAAGGCCTTACCTGCTAAAACTCCTTCACATAGGCCTACCTCTAGTTCACAAATGCTCAGCCTGGCTGAGGATCTCATTTCTTTGATCAGGGGATCCCAACCTCACCCAGACAGGGCCTCTCAGGCTCCTCCAGACAAGAGGCCTAGGGCTGAACCCCCCGAACCTGTCTCTACAGATTACTCCTCGGATGACTCAGACATTTCAGACCCTCACGAAGGCCCATATTCTCCTTATGAGGATTCTGATGCAGAAGATTCCATTCCTTCTGCTTCTCCTCCTGAAGAATTTTCCTTTGGGGAAACTTTGCATGCTATGATGGAACACTTCCAATGGCAGGGCCAGGATTTTTCAGATTCAAGGAAAAGGCTTAGGACCTTTTTACACTTACCACAGCATAGGCCTTTAGCCATTCCGCCAGTACTAACAGTTGTTGATGATGCATATAATGATGCCTGTACTGCCCCTGATTCTCTTCCTCCGGCCCCTGCCAAACCAGACAGATGTTACAGGGTCCCGGACTCACATTACCATTTGTATAAGGCTCCATTTGCAGACCCTGAAACCATTTCACAGGGCCCTAAAGGTGTGGCAGTTGCAGCTGCTTCTGCCAAAAACCCTCTTCCCTCTGAAAGGGAATCTAGAGCATTAGAGAGATGGGGTAAAAAGGTTTATACTTCTGCTACTCTTTCGGCCAGGGCCTTGAACTGTCAATTTCACATGATTCAGTACCAGGAATTTTTGTTAGACCAGATAAACAAAAAACGGACTTCTCCTGAACCTTTAGATCGCAAGTCCCTTCAGGATTTGGTACGTAACTCTCAGCAGGTCAGTAACCATTCCTTAAAATGTGGCTATGATGCACTGGAGGCTTCCTTTAGATCAGCTATGACTGGAACAGTGATTCGAAGGCACGCCTGGTTAAAAGAACAATCCTTACCAGACCATGTTAAGTCAAAACTTCTAGATGCTCCCATGGAGAAACAAAGTTTGTTTGGCTCCCCTGCACAGGAAGTTCTAAAGAAGGTGGAAGAAAAAGCAAAATCTGTCCAAACAGTCAAGGATTTCTTACAGGTCCAACCTCCGAGGTTTAGCCGAAATTGGCCTTCGAAGAATTGGTCCTTTCCAGACAACTCCAGAGCCCAGAGAGGCAGAAATAGACGCCCCAGAGGCAGAGGTCAATCTAGGGGTGCCTACAGGGGACGTCAGTGGCAACCTACCAAACAGAGAAATACTGCCACAGATTCAACTACAACCACTTCCACAGGGCAGACACAATGACTTGGCTCTAGTTCCGCCTACCAGGGAACAACTGGAAGCACCCTTGGGCGGAAAGCTAGCCTTATTCTCAGACAACTGGCATTACATTACAGGAGACAAATGGACTTTACAAACAATAGACAAGGGCTACAGGTTTCACTTCCACACTCTACCAAAAAAGAGAGGAATGCCAAAGCTACCACCAAGCCAAAAAACAGACGCTCTAAGACAAGTCAACAACTTACTAAGGATGAGAGCTATAGAAGAGGTACCACCTATGGAACAAGGCCAAGGATTTTACTCCAGGCTTTTCCTTGTACCAAGAAAAGAAAATCAATGGAGACCTATTCTAGACTTGTCCGCACTGAACACATACCTCATTGTTCCAAAATTCAAAATGCTGACCCTCCAGCAGCTTCTTCCCATGCTGGGCAATGAGTCTTGGCTGGTGACTCTAGATCTCAAGGAGGCATACCTGCACGTCCCTATACGACCAGATTGCAGAAGACACCTCAGATTTCTTGCAGGATCAGAGCATTATCAATTCTCAGCATTGCCTTTGGCTTATCTACTGCCCAGAGTATTCACGAAATGCCTGGCATCAGTAATTGCTCATTGCAGGCTTCAGGGAATTCAAATTTACCCATACCTGGACGACTGCCTAATACAAGCGGACAACAAGGCAAAATTAACAAAAGATTTGGAAAAGGTCATACAACTGTTGCAAGCCTTGGGATACACGGTCAACCTGCAAAAGTCAAGACTAGTACCATCCCAAAGGATAACATTCTTGGGTGCAGAACTGGATACATCAACTCAGATGGCTTTTCTCACAGAAGAAAAACAAAAGCAACTACCAGCCTACTTCATGACATTAACTACACAAACTCGGCTTACTGCAAGGAAAGTCCTGCAAGCCCTGGGCTACATGGCATCAAGCATAATATTGGTTCCACATGCCAGGCTGCATATGAGAAAACTACAGTGGTACCTAAGGAATGTATGGTCTCAACACAAGCACAGTCTAGAAGCCCAGATTCCAATAATTCCATGCCTGAAGCAAGAATTCCTGTGGTGGGCTCAGGCCTGTCAGTGGAACAGAGGCTTGCCTTTCCACAAACCTCATCCAAGCCAGATCATCACCACGGATGCCTCAGACCTAGGATGGGGGGCACACATGGTGGACAAGTGTATTCAAGGCCTATGGACCCAAGACCAGCTGAATCTACACACAAATCTACAGGAGATGCTGGCAGTGAAAAATGCGATCCAGACATTCAGACCACTCCTTCAACGGGGCCATCTGCTGATAAGGACCGACAATACCACAGTCATGTGGTACATCAACAAACAGGGAGGTACACATTCATATCCTCTATGCCGGATGGCAATGGACCTGTGGAATGTGGCCCTGAATCTCAACATTCAACTTCAGGCCAGATTTGTACCAGGAAAAGAAAATTCTCTAGCAGACACCTTAAGCAGAACTACCACGGATGCTCATGAATGGATGCTGCATCCAGATATCTTCAGAGCCATAACAAAGAAATGGGGACTTCCAGAGATGGACCTGTTCGCCTCCCCACACAACCACCAATTGAAGAAATTCTGCACAAGAGCATACCACCCACTTGCTTGGAGGGTGGACTCCCTTTCCTTCAGCTGGAAAAACCTGACAGCATATGCATTTCCACCTCTTCCCTTGATGTACAAAGTTCTACTGAAGATCAGAGAGGATCAGCCAAGGGTAATCCTGATAGCTCCAGACTGGCCGAGGCAACATTGGTACCCGCTACTGAGAAGCATGTCTCGGACACACGCATGGCCTCTACCTCTATGTCCCTTACTTCTAACACAGGACAACTACAAGATCCTACATCTAAACTTGAAAACACTGCAGCTAGCTGCTTGGAATATTGCATAAAACAAAATAACCCAGATTTATCCCAGAGGGTTAAGGACATTATTCTGGAGGCACGCAGACCTTCCACAAGGAAGACTTATTCAGCAAAGTGGAAAAGATACCTCATTTGGAGTGCAGCAAAGGGAGAAAATGTCTCATTGGCAAACGTAGCACACATCCTGGAATATTTAGCAGAACTGTTCCACAATGGCCTGTCTTACTCCTTCATTAAGATTCATGCATCAGCAATTTCAGCAGAATACAACATGGATCCTCCTGTCTTCTCTCATCCTCTACTCAGGCAGTTCTTGAGAGGAATCAAAAATGTAAAACCTCCAAGGAAACCACCTTTACCTACATGGGATCTCAACTTTGTGCTGGAAAAGTTAACACTTCCTCCTTTTGAACCAGCAGCAGCAGCAGAATTACAGTTCTTGTCTTGGAAAACTGCTTTCCTGCTAGCAATCACTTCAGCAAGAAGGGTATCTGAGTTACAGGCATTAATGGCAGTACAACCCTTCCTTATCTTCCATCAGGACAGAATCTCTCTGAGAACTAACCCTACCTTTATGCCAAAAGTGGTCTCCAGAGTGTCATTGAACCAAGTGATTCATTTACCTACATTCTTCCCCAACCCATAGAACAGGGGGGAAAGACTACTACATACCTTGGATGTGCACAGACAATTACGCGACTATCTGGACAGAACAAAGACCAGCAGAAAAACTGACCAGCTTCTGGTAGCATATGCAACAGGAATGCAAGGAAAAGCAATTTCAAAACAGACAATCTCAAAATGGATAGGAAATTGCATTCGATTTTGCTACTTTTCATGGAAAGACAACTCCTGAAAAAATCAGGCCTCATTCCACAAGAGCTACAGCCACCACTATAGCTTTCCTACGAGGAGTGGCTACCAAAGACATTTTAGAAGCTGCTACTTGGAGCTCCGTGCATACATTTGCCAAACATTATAATCTTCCCTTATATTCCAGATCCCGAGCAGGTTTTGCAACTGCTGTTTTGCAAGGGATCTTAACTACACCATCTTTATCTTAGTGCCTCCTCCCCCAGTTTGGCTATGGTATTCTACCCATATGTTAGGACTGCAGATGCATCCTTGAAGGACATAGTACAGTTTTGTACCTACCATAAATGTAGATGTCCGATAGGTATGCATCTGCAGTCAGGATTACCCACCCTCCTTCCCCTCTGTGGTACTCCTAGGGTATTTACCCCTCTTTTAGCTAGCTGGGGGAATCTATTATGGTGTATTTGTTTGTATGTATGTATGTATGTATGTATATATATATATATATATATATATATATATATATATATATATATATATATATATATATATATATATATATATATATATATATATTCTTATACTGTTTGCTCTCTACTGTTTGGAATTATTTGCATTTATCCAAATTTAGCCTTCCTAGAGGGCACCTGGCATCTGGGGCAAGAAACACTGAGGAAAATGGCGTCGGCTGATGCCTTTATACCCAATAAACAGCAGCTATGACGTCGGGTGAAGTGCGACATCAGCCGAGGCCAGACCCAGACTTTGGAATCCGGCCGACCGAAGGGCTGCCTGAGGCAGGACAACCCATATGTTAGGACTGCAGATGCATACCTATCGGACATCTACATTTATGGTAGGTACAAAACTGTACTTTGCTTCGCTAGGGACGGCTTGCACCTGTCACCCCTGGGCTTTCGGATATCGGCAAAGGCTCTTGCCACCCCCATAGTGCCTTTTTTAGGCAAGGCTCAAAAGTCAAACCTACCTCCATAGACAGCACAAGGAACAAGAAACTAAGGGTAATACTGCTAAACGCCAGAAGTCTTAACTTCAAGATGCATGCACTCGAAGCTCTCCTCAGTATGGAGAACATCGATATCTGTGCAGTGACAGAAACCTGGTTCAAGGCTCCAGAGAGCACCCCAGCACTACCAGGTTATACCTCATATCATGCTTTTCGACCCCAAAACCCGGACCGAACCACAAAAGGAAGGGGGAGTTTCCATATTTATCAAGGATATCCACACCTCCAGGTTAGTGGCATTGCACGAAGTATCGGAGACCATTTATGTGCAACTGACAGTGGGCAAGACTGCTTTTCAGTTTATAGCATCCTACAGACCACCCTCTCAAAGTCAGGAATCCCACTTGGCGTTCCTGAAAACATTGGAGAACATGAAGATCTCTCCGAACACCATTATATTGGGCAACTTCAACTACCCAAACATAGACTGGGAGCATTACTCAAGCACCAGCACCTTAGCCCAAAGGTTCCTGGAATTTATAAACTCAAATGCTATGGCACAACTAGTCTCCACTCCCACAAGAGGGGAAAACATACTAGACCTGATCATTACCAACATGGGGACTCTATGCTCCATACCAGAAGTATATCCCTCATTGGTAAGATCAGACCATAAATTAATTTCACTGGATATCCACATCCCGACCCTACCCCCAGCCCAGAAAACCACAGTGAAAAACTTCTCAAAAGCGAACTTCACACTTCTCAAAACCGAAGTGGAATCCTTCAAGGCCCCAGGGCCAGTGGAAACTACGGCCCAAACTGCAGAATCCTATATAAACGCATTCTACAGACATCTCCAGGAATGTATGGATCATGCTATCCCAAACAAAAACAAGACCCAATCATCCAAAGGGAGGCATCCAGTCTGGTTGACCCCAGCCATAAGTAAACTGTACAACAGAAGGAGGAAGCTACTACATGATAGAGCAAAATCCCTAAAAGGGAAGGCATCTCTGATCAGTACTACCAAAAATTACGATCCCTCATAAAATCCTCCAAGGCCAGCTTCGAGAGAAAAATTGCACAGGACACTAAAGGCAATCATAAGGCTTTTTTCAGTTATGTTAGGAACCTGGGATGCAACTCCCAGACTTGTTCTGAGTTGATTCTAAGCGACAAAAAAATACACTGAACCCACAGACATCGCCAATATCCTGGCAGACAGGTTCAGTGCAAACTTCTCCACCCCCACCCCCACCCCCCAAAAGAGCAAGTATGTATGCCGGCAGAGTCCAGCCTCCCAAACATCTCTGATGCTCAGGTGAAGGCCGCCCTCTCCAAAGCAAAAAACACTGCTTCCATGGGACCAGATGGCATCCCGGGTTGCGTCCTACATGAACTCCAAGAAGAACTAATCCTCAAATAAAACTGCTGTAAATCTCACCCTCACTACAGGATATGTGCCTAAAGAATGGCGTGCAGCAACAGTGGTCCCACTCCACAAAGGTGGCGCCTCTGCGGACCCTGGAAACTATCGCCTCATAAAAATGACTAGCCTAGTCTGCAAGGCTATGGAGAGGATCATCATGGAACTCGTAAACAAAGACATTGGGGACCTACAGACACTAGATCCTACCCAATTTGGCTTCGTCAAGGGCAGATCCTGCCTTTTGAACCTGGTTGACTTCTTCAAAACAGTCTCCAAGGCCATAGATGAAGGGAAGGTAGTCCACACAGCCTATCTGGACCTCGCAAAGGCATTTGACACAATACCCCACTCGGGCATCATAGATAAGCTATCCAGCCTAAATATAAACCCCTATATCACAAGATGGGTCGCAAACTGGCTCAAAGACAGAACCCACAGAGTCAGAGTTGCTGGAGCCATGTCAGACTCGAAACCGGTCACAAGTGGCATCCCACAAGGTTCTGTCCTGGGACCTCTCTTGTTCGGTATTTACTTTTCTGAGGTACAGGCCAACTTGGGAGGACTATGGCTCACCAAGTTCGCAGATGACTGCAAACTGGCGCCATAATCGACTCTCCAGCTGACACAAACATCCTTCAAAAAGGTCTTGCAGAGACTGATAACTGGTGCCAGAGCCATGGTCTAAAGCTAAATGCCAAAAGTGTATAGTCATACCCTTTGGCATAAACAATGTGCCCACAAATTACCATATAGGTGGTAACCCATTCAGTACAGAGAAAGTAATTGGGGATCTGGGGACCCAAGTTGATAGCAATCTCTCCTTTGACAACCACATTGCCAAAGTGGTTAGAAAGCCCTTCTACACAGCCCACCTCATCATGAAAGGATTCACATCTAGATCGAGAGGTAATCGTGCCCCTTCATTCATCCCTCATCAGGCCCATCATAGAATACAATGCCCCCTTTGGGATGTACCTTACCCGACACCTGCAGCAATTAGAAAGACCCCAAAAGTACCTCACCAGGAGGATCAAGGGACTCAAACAGATGCCATACGCTGCTCTGTTAAAAAAACTCCAGCTCTACTCGGATGCATACCGCCTACTCCGAGGCGATCTATGCCTGACATATAAAGCTATGTCCAACCCAGAATTAATAGACATGCTCCACCTCAGTAAATATAAATCCCTTAGAGCCACGCGCTCGAGGGACCTGAACGTCAGCACAGAAATAAATAGAACATGCTGGAGGGACAGATTCATAACCCAGAGGCTCCCTTCACTCTGGAATAGAATTCCAATTCATGTTAGGCAGAGCACCTCACTGACTCTCTCTTCAAGAAGAATCTTAATGAGTGGATGGGGGATCGTAGGTTTGTCCCGGGGATTACTTCCGTGTCACTATTAGACAGAGGCACAGTAAACTAAACTTTAAAAAGGGCACAGTATACTCAAATCAAGGGGTGGCGTAAGCCAAACACAATCGGACTAGGCTTATAAATGCCCCAGGGCAGATAGCCTAGTATGAACCTATATAGAAAGTCCTGACAGTAAAGAAATGCAGGATTTATTGCATGCAGTTGAACAAGTGGGAAAGCATACTCTGCAATGTGGTTTTGATTCATTAGAGGCTTCTTGTAGAGTCGCAGTTACAGGCTCAGTTATTTGAAGACATGCTTGGTAGAGCCGCAGTTACAGGCTCAGTTATTTGAAGACATGCTTGGTTGAAAGAACAAAGTTTACCTGACCATGTTAAAGTAAAATTATTGGATGCTCCACTACAGCATTATACTTTGTTTGGTGTTAAGGCAGAAGAGGTGGTAAAGAAAATGGAGGATAAAGCAAAGTCAATGCAAACTGTGAAAGATTTTTTACTGGTTCAACCACCTAGATTTAGCAGAAACTGGCCTTCAAAAAAATTGGTCCTTTCCAGTGTCAGACAGGCCACAAAGAGGCAGATCTCAGCCCCAAGGCTCCTACAGACCTTAACAATGGGGTGCTTCAGCCCCCAAAGGAGGAGAAGACAAATCACAACCTTATAGGAAACAGTCACAATGATTTCCCTCTGCAAATGCCAAGCTCTTACCAGTTGACAAGCACCCCTAGGGGGAAAGCTAACACTTTTCTCAAAAAAATTGGCACATGATCACCCAAGACCAATGGGTGTTGAATATAGTTTCTCAGGGGTACAAGTTCCACTTCCACACGCTTCCAAAACCAGAAGGTATGCCAAACGTGCCGCAAAACCAATGGGCAGTGGCACAAAAACAGATTGCTGCTCTTATGGATATGGGAGCTATTCAAAAAGTTCCACAAGAAGAACAGGGCCAAGGATTTTACTCACGACTTTTCTTAGTACCCAGAAAAGACAAAGCCTGGCGACCAACACTGGACCTGTCAATCCTAAATACTTTCCTGGATGTACCAAAATTCAAAATGTTAACACTACAACAACTTCTGCCCATGCTGGGCAAAGAGGCTTGTCTGGTTACTTTGGATCTCAAGGAGGCATACCTGCACATCCCAATCAGACAATAATGCAGAAGATACCTCAAATTTATAGTAGGCTCAATGCATTACCAATTCTCTGCACTGCCTTTGGCTTTTCTACGGCGCCCAGCATCTTCACAAAATGCCTGGTACCAGTAATTGCATTTTGCAGACAAAAAAGAATTCAAATATATCCCTACTTGGACGACTGCCTTATTCAAGAGAGCAAGGACATTCTTCTACAGCACCTGGTGTTTGTAAAAAGATTACTATTTTGCCTAGAGTACACAGTAAACGAAAAGAAATCAAAACTAGTGCCCTCTCAAGAGATAATCTTCCTTGCTGCCAGCTTAAATACAACTACCCAGATGGATTATCTCACGCCAGACAAACAAAGGCAACTGACTCATTACTTTCAAATGATGGCAACAAAGACCCAGCTCCCTGCAAGAAAAATTCTGCAGGCCCTGGGGTTCATGGAATCTTGCATTCTACTAATTCCATATGCAAAACTGCATATGAGGAAACTACAATGGTATCTAAAAAGTGTTTGGACTCAGCATTGTCACAGCCTAGAGACAATCATAACCTTGATTCCCTGCCTACAACAGGAGTTTTGATGTTGTGGTGACAGGCCTGGGACCACCAAGGGACAGTCTTTCACCTTACCTACAGCCAGGCAGACAATAACAACGGCTGCATCGGATTATGCCTGGGGAGCACATATGGCAGGAAAATATATTCAGGGCACATGGCCCAAGGAACAAAAATGCATCTTCACATCAATCAAAGAGATGCTAGCTGTACAGAATGCCCTGACAGCCTTCAAGGACCTAATCTATCCAGGACAACCTATTTATAAAGACCGACAATACCACAGATGTCCTTCATGGATGCATCTGCAGTCATAACAACTGGGTTGTCCTGTCGTCAGGCAGCCCTTCAGTCGGCCGGATTCCAAAGTCCGGGTCCGGCTTCGGCTGATGTCGCACTCCACCCGACGTCATCTCTGTTGGTCTTCGGGTATAAAAGCATCAGCCAACGCCATTTTCCCCAGTCTTTCTTGCCGCGTGGCGCCCGAAGCAGAAGCTGTTCGCAAGTGCCGGTCGGTCGGATCCAGAGATTACTTCTACCGAATACTACCAAGACTTCTAAAGCTAAGTACCCCGTTGGGGACTCTTTCTTGCCTCAGCCGATGTCAGAAAAAGTTAACAATTGTTTAACCTGTGGGAAACAAATATCTCATAAAGATTTCCACTCTTACTGTCTGCCTTGTTTAGGCCCAGCCCACGACGTAGCAGCCTGTTCGCCTGTGCTTCTTTCAACCGACGAACGCTTAGGCGCGGTCGGAGTTTGCAGAACAGTTTTTCGGTTCTGATTTTGCGTACATTATGCCGCCGGATCCTCCGACTACCCAATCTACCAAAAACGCAAAGATAAAGACCGACACTTTGGGTCCGCGGTTTCGCCGAAACCATGGTTAAGCAAATCATGAGTGTCTCGGTTTCGGCGAAACCGAGAAAACTGATCTAAGTACAGCTGAACCTATTCCTACAACTGAGGCCCCTGCTACAACTCTTGAATCGACCTCAGAAATTTTACCCACTACGGTGGTTGACTTATCAGACACCATCCCTTGGATGTCTCTACCCCAGCACGTGGTGCTGCTAGGCCTCCAGCAGCCATGTCCATTAAGGCCTTCGCCAGGGCTAAAGCAGCCAAGACTACTAAAACAGTGCCTGTTAAACCCCCACATCCAGGCCCTCTTCTAGTTCCCAAATGCTTACTTTGGCAGAAGATTTAATTTCTTTAATCAGAGGATCTCAATCTCACCCAGATAGGGCCTCTCAGCCCCCAGAGAAGAGACCTAGGGCAGAGCCCCTGAGCCAGTGTCCTCTGATGAATCTGCTGATGAATCAGACATAACTGACCAGCCAGAGGCTCCTTCTCCAATTTTGAAGATTCTGATGCTGAAGAATCCATTCCAGCTGCTTCCCCACCAGAAGAATTCTCCTTTGGGGAAACCTTGCATGCCATGCGAGAACAGTTCCAATGGCAGCAACAGGATTTTTCAGACTCCAGAAAAGACTTAGGACCTTTCTGCACCTCCCACAGCACAGGCCCTTAGCTATACCTCCTGTTCTCTCTGTGGTGGATGATGCTTTCAATGATGTTTGCTCCGGCTCCAGATTCTTTACCCCAGCCCCTGCCAAACCAGACAGATTTTACAGGGTGCCAGATACTCATCACCACCTTTACAAGGCCCCACTTGCAGACCCAGAAACTATATCCCAGGGTCCCAAGGCAGTAGCGACCATAGCTAAAACCCTACCCCTTCTGAAAGGGAAGCAAGGTCATTAGACAGATGGGGTAAAAGGTCTACACTTCAGCTACTCTCTCAGCTAGAGCTTTAAACTGTCAGTTTCACATGATACAATACCAAGAGTTTATGCTTGATCAGTTAACTAAAAACTAACCACTGATGAATCTCTTGATAAGAAATATGTATTAGAGATGGTAAATAACATACAACAGGTTAGCAACCATTCCTTAAAATGTGGCTATGATGCACTGGAGGCTTCATTTAGATCAGCCATGACAGGCACAGTGATAAGAAGGCATGCATGGCTAAAGGAACAAGCTTTACCGGATCATGTTAAAGCTAAGCTGCTAGATGCTCCTATGGACAAGACAAGTTTGTTTGGTACACCTGCCCAGCAGGTTATGAAGAAAATGGAAGAAAAGGCAAAATCTGTTCAAACTGTTAAAGATTTCTTGCAGGTTCAACCCCAAGGTTTAGCAGGAACTGGCCTGCCAAAAATTGGTCCTTTCCTGACTCCACAAAATTTCCAAGGGGCAGGAATAGACGTTCCAGAGGCAGAAACCAATCCAGAGGAGGTGCCTACAGAGGACGACAGTGGCAAGGTAACAACAGAGGCACAGACACAGCCACTGCCACTACATCAGCACAACCACAGTGACTTAACCCTAAATCCGCCTACCAGGGAACAAATAGCAGCTCCTCTAGGCGGAAAGTTAACCTTATTTTCAAGGAACTGGCACTGCATAACAAAAGACAAGTGGATTTTACAAACCATAGATCAAGGTTACCGGTTTCGCTTCCACACCTTACCAGTCAAAAGAGGAATGCCAAATCTACCTCCAAATCAAAAAACAGAGGCTCTACGCCAGATAATGGAGTTAGCAAACATGAGAGCTGTGGAAAGAGTGCCAACAGCAGAGCAAGGAAAGGGGTTCTATTCCAGACTATTCCTAGTTCCAAGAAAGGAAAAAAGTTGGAGACCAATTCTCGACCTGTCAACCTTAAATACATACATCATTGTCCCAAAATTCAAAATGCTGACCCTACAGCAGCTTCTTCCCATGCTGGGCAAGGAGTCTTGGCTGGTAACTCTAGATCTCAAGGAGGCATACCTGCACCTCCCCATTCGACCACTCTGCAGAAGATACCTCAGATTTCTTGCAGGATCAGAGCACTATCAATTCTCAGCATTGCCCTTTGGCTTATCTACTGCCCAGAGTATTCACAAAATGCCTGGCATCAGTAATCGCCATTGCAGACTACAGGGAATTCAAATTTACCCATACCTGGACGACTGCCTGCTACAAGGGGACAACAAAAGCAAGCTGACAACAGATTTACAAAGGGTCATTTACTTGCTACAAGCACTGGGATACACAGTCAATTTACAAAAGTCAAGGCTGATACCATCCCAAACAAGGACATTCTTGGGCTGAATTGGACACAGTAAAACAAATGGCATTCCTGACTACAGAAAAACAAAAGAACTTCCTCTTTACTTCTTGGCACTAACAAAACTGAACAAGTTAACAGCAAGAAAAGTACTGCAGGCCTTGGGCTTCATGGCATCATGCATAATCTTGGTTCCATTTGCCAGACTACATATGAGAAAACTACAGTGGTACCTAAAGAATTTATGGTCCCAACACAGACACAGTCTAGAAACAGAAATCCCACTAATTCCATGCTTAAAACAGGAGTTCCTATGGTGGGCTCAGGCATGCCAGTCAAACCCAGGCCTACCCTTTCGCAGATGTCAAGCAAGCCAGACCATCACAACAGACGCTTCAGACCTAGGATGGGGGGCCCACATGCTGGACAAATGCGTGCAAGGATTGTGGACACAGGATCAACTTCACCTGCACATCAACCTAAAAGAAATGCTGGCAGTAAAACTGGCAATCCAAAAGTTCAAACCATTTCTCAAGGAGGGCCAGTTGATAAGGACAGACAGCACCACAGTCATGTGGTATATCAACAAACAGGGAGGCACTCATTCATACCCCCTATGCAGAATGACCTTGGAGCTGTGGACCCTGGCACTCAGCTACAACATCCAGTTACAGGCAATATTTGTACCGGGGAAAGACAATACTCTAGCAGACATATTAAGCAGAACCACTTCGGATGCCCACGAATGGAAGCTGCACCCGGACATCTTCAAGACCATCTCAAAGAAATGGGGAATGCCACAGATAGACCTATTCGCATCACCTCTCAATCACCAGCTCAAAAATTCTGCACAAGGACATTCCACCCACTAGCATGGAAAGTGGATTCGCTCTCCTTCAACTGGAAAGGCCTAACAGCATATGCATTCCCACCTCTTCCTTTGATACACAAGGTACTACTGAAAATCAAGGAAGAACGCCCAAGGATAATCCTGATAGCTCCGAACTGGCCAAGACAACACTGGTACCCACTACTGAGGAGCATGTCTCGAACAATATGTGGCCAATACCCCTGATGCCTTTGATGTTAACTCAGAACAACTACAGCATCATACATCCAAACCTAAAACGTTGCAACTAACTGCATGGAACATCACATAGCAGCAGCTAATCCAGAACTTTCCCAAAGAGTAAAAGACATTATTCTTGAAGCACGCAGACCTTCAACAAGAAGGAACTATGCTGGAAAATGGAAAAGGTTTGTCATTTGGAGTACAGAAAGAGGAAAAGATGTGTCAAACATAGATATGCCTAACATTCTGGAGTATCTGGCGAACTTCTTCATTCAGGCCTGTCCTACTCCTCCATCAAGATACATGCATCAGCTATTTCAGCAGAATACAGCTTTGATCCACCTGTTTTTCGCACCCTTTGCTCAGGCAGTTCCTCAGAGGAATCAAGAATGTAAAACCTCCAAGGAAACCACCATTACCAGCTTGGGATTTGAACTTTGTGCTAGAAAAATTGACACTATCACCCTTTGAACCAGCAGCAACAGCAGACCTACAACACCTGTCATGGAAAACTGCTTTCCTACTGGCAATTACTTCAGCAAGGAGGGTTTCAGAACTACAGGCCTTAATGGCAGTGCAACCCTTCCTAATCTTCCACCAAGATAGAGTGTCCATGAGGACTAATCCTACATTTATGCCCAAGGTGGTATCCAGAGTGTCTTTAAACCAGGCAATCCACCTACCTACCTTCTTTCCCAACCCACAAAACAGAGGGGAAAGAATACTGCATACCTTGGATGTACATAGACAGCTACGCTACTACTTGGACAGAACAAAAAATAGCAGAAAGACTGACCAACTTTTTGTAGCCTATGCAACAGGAAGGGAAGGAAAGGCTATTTCCAAACAGACAATCTCCAAATGGATAGGAAATTGCATACGATTCTGTTACTCCTTCCATGGAAAACCAATTCCACAGAACATAAGACCTCATTCTACAAGGGCAACAGCCACTACCACAGCCTTCTTACGAGGAATGGCAACCAAAGACATTATTGAGGCGGCTACTTGGACCTCCGTGCATACATTTGCCAAGCATTATAATTTGCCTCTATATTCCAGATCCCGAGCAGGGTTTGCCACTGCTGTACTGCAAGGGATCCTAAACACACCATAATCTACTTTTATCCTCCTCCCTAGTTGGCTATGGTATTCTACCCAGTTGTTATGACTGCAGATGCATCCATGAAGGACATAGTACAGTTTTGTACCTACCATAAATGTAGATGTCCGAACTGGATAGCATCTGCAGTCAGGATTACCCTCCCTCCTTCCCCTCTGTGGTACTCCTAGGGTGTTTACCCTCCTAATAGCTAGCTGTTGGGGGGAGTCTTTTATGGTGTATTTGTTTGTATATATGTACATACATGCTTATTGTTGTGTTTACCTCTATCTATTTGGAAACATTGGCATCTATCCAAATTTTAGCCTGCAAGAGGGCTTCTGGCATCTGGGGCAAGAAACACTGAGGAAAATGGCGTCGGCTGATGCTTTTATACCCGAAGACCAACAGAGATGACGTCGGGTGGAGTGCGACATCAGCCGGACCCGGACTTTGGAATCCGGCCTGACGACAGGACAACCCAGTTGTTATGACTGCAGATGCTATCCAGTTCGGACATCTACATTTATGGTAGGTACAAAACTGTACTTTATGTGGTACATAAACAAGCAAGGGGGGCACACATTCCTACCTCCTATGCAGACAAGCCATGTCTTTGTGGAACACAGCGCTGACCTACCAGGTACATTTGCAAGCACAATTCCTGCCAGGAACAAAAAAATACACTGGCAGACGAACTAAGCAGAAATCTCATGGATCCTCACGAATGGAAGCTAAATCCACAAGTGTTCAACATGATAACAAGGGAATGGGGATGCCCAGACATATCTTTTTGCCTCCCCTCACAATTGCCAAAAACAGAAATTTTGCACAAGGACTTATCACTCTTAAGCATGGAAAGTGGATGCTCTATCATTCAGCTGGAAAAACCTGACTGTCTATGCCTTCCCTCCGATGCCTCTTCTCACCAAGGTGCTTCTAAAAGTCAGACGAGAGAGGCCAAAAATGATCCTGATTGCACCAGACTGGCCACGCCAGCACTGGTACCCAATCCTAAAGACTTTGTCCCAAGGCCCAGCTCCACCTTGGCCTCTACCTCAAATCCCTCATCTTCTGACACAGCAAAACAATCAGTTTCTGCACAATCAACTCAGAACCTTAAACCTGGCAGCATGGCAGATAATGTAGCCACTCAAACTGCACCTCTCTCTAAAGCTGTTATGGATGTAATTTTGGAAGCCAGGAGACCCAGCACTAGGAAATCTTATGCCGAAAAATGGAAAAGATTCTGTGCTTGGAACCAGGCACAAGGGCTAGACCCACTGGTCCCTAATATTTTATTTATCTATCTATCTATCTATCTATCTATCTATCTATCTATCTATCTAATCATTTGTTGACCGGGAATGTCCGACTGGGTTCCACAGAGCCTGTTTTCAGCGGAGGCCCGGGGAGAAATGCTCCAGATGCATGTCTTTGGAATGTGGGAGGAAACCGGAGTACCCGGAAGAAACCCACGCGAACACAGGGAGTACATGCAAACTCCACGCAGAAGGCATCCCAGCCGAGAATCGAACTGGTAAATCTCTTGCTGTGAGGCGACAATGTTAACCGCTGCACCACTGCGCCGCCCAGGATTTTGCAATACCTGACTGAGATGTTGGACAAAGACCTATCTTTTTCATCTATTAAAATCCATGCCTCTGCCATTTCAGCTCATTACAATACGGATCCTCCTATTTTTTCACACCCTCTACTACGACGGTACCTCAGAGGGGCAAAGAATATAAGACCCCCTAGGAGAGCACCAGTGCCTACTTGGGACCTCAGTTTTTTTTTTTTTTTTTTTAGAAAAACTAACACTGCCTCCATTTGAACCAGCCAGCACAGCTGATCTAAAATTCTTGTCATGGAAAACTGCTCTGCTCCTAGCAATAACTTCAGCAAGATGAGTCTGAGTTACAGGCATTGATGGCTGTGGAACCTTTCCTCATTTTTCATCAGGACAGGGTTTCTCTTAGAACAAACCCAACATTCATGCCAAAAGTGGTCTCCAATGTGGCCTTAAACCAAACCATTCATTTGCCTACTTTCTACCCAAATCCCCAGAATAAATATACACAGGCAGCTACAATTTTACTTGGACAAAACAAAAGCTTTCAGAAAAACTGAGCCACTGTTTGTAGCATGTGCTGCAGGATCACAAGGAAAACCTATTACAAAGCAGACTGCCTCCAAATGCATAGGGCACTGCATCCACTTCTGTTATGCACAACATGGCAAATCTGTGCCTAAGGGCATTAGGCCTCATTCTACCAGAGCAGCAGCCACTTCAGCAGCTTTCCTCAGAGGGGTACCAGCCAAAGACATTTTAGAAGCTGCAACCTGGAGCTCAGTGCACGCTTTTACCAAGCATTGCCACCTACCTCTCTACTCCAAATCCAGAGCAGGCTTTGCCACTGCAGTTCTGCAGGGCTTGTTAGCCTCTCCAAATCCAATCTAGACCCAGCCACCCAACCTCAGCTTTGGGATTCTACCCAAGTGTAAAGACTGCAACAGTGAAACACGAACATAGTACAGTTGTGTACCTACCATAAATGTAGATGTTCGAGTGTATTCACTGTTGCAGTCCAGGATGTTCTTCATCTCACATTGCTGCAGTCCTTACACTTGGGTAGTCCGCTGTCCTCGGTCGGCCCGAATATCAAAGTATAAGGCTGACGTCGGTCAAGGCGCATTTGACTGACATCAGGACGTCAGGGTACAAATGCGCATGACCGACGTCATATCTTCAGTCTTTTTTGCCGCATGGTCCGATGCAGAAGCAGCATTGCAAGTGCCGGTTGGCGTTCTGAGATTTTTCGATTTCGAAGTTTCAGACCGAGTTCAAAGTTGGCTAAGTACCCCGTTGGGGAATATTTTAGTTTTTTCTTGCCTCAGTGATTTACCCGATGTCAGAAAAAGTCAATAATTGCATTTCTTGTGGGAAACAGATACCGCATAGAGATTATCATACTTTGTGTATTCCTTGCTTAGGGCCTGAGCACGACGTTGTTGGCTGTCGCTCTTGTGCTAGATTTAATAAACGCACTATAAAGAGGAGATTGGATTGTGCAAGGTTAGTCTTTGGGAAGCGGTGCAATTATAAAATGCCGTCGGATGCTCCGACGCCCACTTCTACAAAGAAGCGCAAGGACAAAGCAGTTAAGCCTAGGCTGGAAGAACTGTCTGTACCGGACGCCGGTTCTCTAGAGGTGTCGGTGGAGCCGGTGGCTCCACCGGAGGTTTCTTTGTGTTCCCAGGGTGAGACTTTAGTATTGCAAGATGTGGCCTCTAAGGAGGCAAGTCAAGCTGAGGGGGCTTCTCAGGTTACTATACTCCCCTCCCTTCCAAGGGTGGCTAGGCCCTCTCCTTCTGTTTCTAAGGCTTCTCCCAGGGGCAGGCCAGGTTTAGCTTCAGTTGGTGTTACCCCTAGCTCTTCAGGTACTGTGCCCAAGAAGCATATGCTTAAAATGGCAGAAGATTTGATTACTTTGATTAGGGGTTCTATGCCCCCTCCTGATAAAAGGCCTAGGGTGGAGCCTGAGCTGGGGGGTTTTGAGCAGGCTTCAGATGTGTCAGAGTCTTCGGCTGAAGACTTGCAGGAGTACTCTCCTTATTCTGATTCTGATGTGGATGATTCTACTCCTTCTGCTTCTCCTCCTGAGGATTTTTCTTTTTCAGAAACTCTTCATTCCATGAGGGAGCATTTTAAGTGGGAAGGTCAGGACTTCTCTGATTCCAGGAAAAGGCTTAGGGAATTTTTGTTCTTACCCCAGCATAGGCCTTTGGCTATACCTCCTGTTTTGGATGTAGTGGAAGATGTTTTTACCGAGGCTTCCCTTAATCCTGATTCTTTGCCTCCTGCTCCTGTTAAGCCGGATAGGTATTACAGGGTGCCTGAAGCTCATAAGTATCTTTTTAAGAGTCCTAGGGCAGACCCAGAAACTGTTAGCCAGGGGCCTAAAGGTGTTAAGGCTTCTGTTGTTAAGAATCCGGTTCCTGCAGACAAAGAGGCTAGGGCCTTGGATAGATGGGGAAAGAAACTTTATACTTCTTCCACTCTTGCTATGAGGGCTTTGAATTGCCAGTTTCACATGTTGAAATACCAAAACTATCTCCTTTCACAATTAAAGTCTAAGGTTGATGCTTTGGCAGTAGGTATTGATTGTAAAGAGTTGCAAGATTTAGTGCATGTTTCTGAACAGGTGGGTAAGCATTCTTTGCAATGTGGTTTTGATGCTGTACAGGCCTCGTCTAGGGTGGCTGCCACTGGGTCAGTTCTTCGCAGGCACGCCTGGCTAAGGGATCAAAATTTGTCTGAACATGTTAAAACAAGGATTTTAGATGCTCCTTTACAATCTGACGTGTTGTTTGGTCCTCCTGTTGAGGCAGTTTTAAAGAAAATGGAAGACAAAGCAAAGTCTATGCAGACTGTTAAAGATTTTTTGCAGGTTCAGCCTCCAAAGTTTAGCAGAAATTGGCCTGCTGAAGGGTGGGCGTATCGTTCTTATGATTCCCAGTCTAGGGGTAGATCTAGGCGTGGTAGGGGCAGAGCTCAGGGCTCTTTCAGGCCTAGAACAGGGAGTTCTCCTGCACAGTCTTCAGGTGAGGGCAGGGGTCAGTCCTTTCGTAAACAGACCCAATGACCTACCTTTCCAGCTGCCAGAGCCTTCTCGTCTGGCAGCACCTTTGGGAGGAAGGTTGGCACTTTTCAAAGAAAATTGGAGTTTAATTACCCAAGACAAATGGGTATTGGATATCATACACCAAGGTTACAGGTTTTATTTCCATACCTTGCCTCCGTTCAGGGGCATGCCAGACGTTCCTCCTCAACAAAGAATAGAGGCTCACAAGCAAATTTCTCTGTTACTTCAACTAGGGGCCATACAGCCGGTCCCTATGCCAGAAGTGGGCCTAGGATTTTATTCTCGCCTGTTCCTAGTACCAAAGAAGGGGGAGACGTGGAGACCAATTTTGGATCTATCTATCCTCAACACTTATCTGGACATTCCCAAGTTCAAAATGTTGACGTTACAACAGCTTTTGCCTCTGCTGGGCAAAGATCATTGGATGGTAACTTTGGATCTCAAGGAGGCTTACCTTCATGTTCCTATCAGACTAAGTTGCAGGAAGTATCTGCGTTTTCGAGCTGGGACTTTTCACTATCAGTTCTCTGCATTGCCCTTTGGCTTATCTACTGCCCAGAGTGTTCACAAAAGTTCTGGCTCCAGTGATAGCTTTCTTCAGGCTGAAAGGAATACAGATCTATCCTTATTTGGACGACTGCCTGATTCTGGCTCAAGGAAGGAAAGAGCTTCTTCGTCATTTGGAATATGTGATAGCAGTGCTAAGATGCCTAGGGTATTCTGTGAACGAAATAAAGTCCAGTCTAGTACCCTCTCAAGACATGTGCTTTCTGGGTGTGAGACTGAATACAGCATCCCAGATGGCCTTTTAACCCCGGACAAACAAAAGAGTCTATCCCTTTACTTCCATCAGCTATCTCATCAGTCCGGGCTGACTGCAAGGACAGTCCTTCAAGCCTTAGGGTTCATGGCATATTGTATTCTGGTGCTTCCCAATGCCAAACTGCATATGAGGAAGCTACAATGGTATCTCAAAAATGTATGGACACAGCACTGCCAGGATCTAGACACTGTCATTCAAATAATACCTTGCATTCAAAAGGAATTTTTGTGGTGGGCTCAGGAATGTCACCTAAACAAGGGACTCTCTGTGACCCGGCCAGAGGCGAGTCAGATTTTAACGACAGATGCCTCAGACAAAGCTTGGGGAGCTCATCTAAATGGAAAGTGGATACAAGACAAGTGGAAAACACAAAAGAAACGTCAGTTAAATCCAGAAAACTCACGAAAAGAAAAAACACACCAATTCGAACCAGAGCAGGTGACAGCTTGACAATGCTATCGGGAACCAACGTTAGTTTCCAAAATGATGCCAAATCCAAAAGTGCATGAATAAATACCAGCAATTCCCGTAATGTATAGGTGTAGTTGAACAACAGCAAAACAAATAGCTTCCACAAAGAACTTTTAATCGTAAAACAGCAATAAAATCCAGTAACCAAGCGCTTTCGCCTGGACTATTCCAGGCTTTTTCAAGGTAAAAATGTGAATGCAGCCATGCTGGTTAAATACACAGACTAATAAGCAAAATTAAACAATTAAAATTCAATTAAGGTTCAATTGACTTCCAACTTTTAAAGTGCCAAAGTGCTTCATCTTTCTCTGCGTAATTCTAGTATCAGAGATAAATGTGTGTGTATATTCTGCATTAAACACATCTAATTCTCTAAACTAATGTTTCTTATGAACCTAGGTGTTAACCAGAAAATTCACAGTACTACAAAATTTAAAATATAGAATGTTAAAAATAAAGTAGGTGTGTATAATATATAAATAAAATTTGTCCACCTTTAAAATCTTCATCTAAGAAGTGTATATAATGTAATAATAAAGAATATTCAAAAAATTGCTATTCTTATTTTGTTTCAATTACATATATATAATGTATCTACTTAAAATCCTCCTTAAATTTAATTCATTGTTACATTATTTCATTAAATGTATTCAAGTAAAGTTCATGCTTAAAAAAATCAAATAATGTTCAACTTCATTCAAAATCTTTTTTTCTTTCTTTTTCCTGGAAGCGTATTTAAAGGTATTTGGATTAGAGTGTCTTTAATATTACAAAATGTCATAGTTTATTTCTTTTAACCTTCAGTATACTACTAATACTGACACTATCATTCATGCCTGGTTCTTTTGAAGCATCCAATTTGATTTGCCAAATTAGCTCCCTTGTTTCTAAAACTTTCCCAGTCACCTCCCCTAGGGTCAATTGTGACCCGTTCAAGTGGCCTGCCAGACTACAGCATCTACATATCAATCTAAAGGAGATGTTAGCAGTCCAGTTTGCATTAATAGCTTTCAAGGATTTACTTCTTCCAGGGCAGGTGTTGATTCTAACAGACAACACAACTGTCATGTGGTACATCAACAAGCAAGGGGGAACGCATTCTTATCCTCTATGCAGGCAAGCAATGATTTTGTGGGAGACTGCTCTCAAGTTACAACTCAATCTTCAGGCAAGGTTTCTGCCAGGAGCACAGAACTCCTTAGCAGATGTGTTGAGCAGGCAATTATGGATCCCCACAGTGGAAATTGGATCCTCATGTGTTTCAGAAATTGACAGTGTCATGGGGAACTCCAGACATAGATCTGTTCGCTTCTCCAATAAACCATCAGCTGCCAAAGTTTTGCACAAAAAGGTTTCATCCCACAGCTTGGAAAGTGGATGCTCTTTCTTTCAATTGGAGCAATCTTCATGTGTATGCCTTTCCACCTCTGCCTCTCCTCCCAAAGGTACTTCTAAAGGTCAGACAGGACAAGCCAAGGATGATTTTAATAGCTCCAGATTGGCCTCGACAGCACTGGTACCCATTACTGAGAAGTCTGGTACGGAAGCCTCCATGGCCTTTGCCTTGATTCCACACCTGTTGTCACAGGAGGACAGCCATTTGCTCAATGTCAAACTTCACTCTCTTCACCTAACAGCCTGGCATATTCTGTTTTGAACCATAAAGGGTCTCAACTTCCACAACAAGTTTTGAATGTGATTTTGGAAGCTAGAAGGCCTAGTACAAGGAAAGTGTACGCAGATAAATGGAAGAGATTTTTATTTTGGAGTGCAGCAAAGATTTTGATGTTTCTGAGCCTAATTTGAGTGTGGCTCTTCAATATCTTACTGAGTTACTGGACAAAGGTTTGTCTTTCTCTTCTATTAAGGTTCATGCTGCAGCAATTTCGGCTCACTATGATTGTGACCCACCATTGTTTTCTCATCCTTTGTTCAAGCAATTTCTTAGAGGGGCAAAGAATATAAGACCCCCACGAAGAGCTCCTACTCCTGCTTGGGATCTCAATTTTGTGTTGGAGAAACTCACTCTACAACCTTTTGAGCCTGCAGCTACTTCTGAGTTGAAATTTTTGTCATGGAAGACTGCTTTTTTTTTGGCAATTACTTCTGCAAGAAGGGTTTCTGAATTGCAGGCCCTTATGGCGGTTGAGCCTTTCTTGATTTTCCATAAGGATAGGGTATCATTACGTACTAATCCTTCCTTTATGCCTAAGGTGGTTTCTAGTGTGGCTTTAAACCAAACTATTCATTTGCCTACTTTTTATGCAAATCCCCAAAATAAAGGGGAAGAGATTTTGCACACTTTAGATGTACACAGGCAGTTGCGATATTATTTGGACAGAACTAAAGGGTTCAGGCAGTCTCAGCAGTTGTTTGTTTCTTTTGCTTTGAGTTCTCAGGGCAAGCCTGTGTCAAAACAAACTATTTCTAAGTGGATTGGGTTTTGCATTGCTTTCTGTTATTCCCATCATGGCAAGGAGATTCCAGCTGGGATTAGGCCTCATTCCACTAGGGCTACTGCCACTTCAACAGCTTTTGAGGGAGTGGCAACCAAGGATATTTTGGAGGCAGCTACTTGGAGTTCAGTGCATACTTTCTCTAGGCATTATCACCTGCCACTTTACTCTAAATCCAGGGCTGGTTTTGCCACTGCTGTTTTGCAGGGCATCTTGGCAGCTCCTGCTTCTTTGTAGTTAGCCATCCTCCCTTACCTCTGCTTTGGGATTCTACCCAAGTGTAAGGACTGCAGCAATGTGAGATGAAGAACATAGTACAGTTTTGTACCTACCATAAATGTAGATGTTCAAGATCCACATTGCTGCAGTCAATTACCCCCTCCTTCCCTCTGTAGTTAGAGGTGGTTGTGTGGGTTGGGTTGTACATATTGTGTATTTTGTATATATTGTACATATAGTTAGTGCAAGGGTGGTGGGTTGGTTGTTTGCTGTCTTTTGGTTTTGACCTTTATTTTTAGGGTCTTCTGACATCTGGGGCAAGAAAAGACTGAGGATATGACGTCGGTCATGCGCATTTGTACCCTGACGTCCTGATGTCAGTCAAATGCGCCTTGACCGACGTCAGCCTTATACTTTGATATTCGGGCCGACCGAGGACAGCGGACTACCCAAGTGTAAGGACTGCAGCAATGTGGATCTTCGAACATCTACATTTATGGTAGGTACAAAACTGTACCACCCACCATCCCCCTCTTTGCTGGGACTATTCTGTACTTCTCAACTCTATACAACCTATGTAGTGTATTTGCTTGTAGATGAAGGAAATGTTTATAGTAGTATATGCATGGTTGTTTGGCATATTATCTTTTCAGCCTTCATATCTGGGGGCACCTGACATCTGGGGCAAGAAAAACTGAAGAAAATGGCGTCTGTTGCAACTTTTATACCCCTGGCGCACTGACGTCGGGGAAGAGGCGACAGCAACCGACGCCGGATCAAGACTTTGGAACTCGGGCCGACTGCGGGTCGCCTGCCAGCAGAATAACCCAAGTGTAATGACTGCAACAGTGAATACATTCTAACATCTACATTTATGGTAGGTACACAACTGTACTATTCTTGTCATGGAAGACTATTTTTGGTAGCCATAACTTCAGCTAGGCGGGTCTCTGAACTCCAAGCATTCTCGATTTAAGCCACCTTATTTGGTGTTTCACAAAGATAGGGTCTCCTTAAGAACCAATCCTTCTTTTGTTCCAAAGATTGCCTCTGTTAATATCAATTAGTCCATTGATTTGCCTGTTTTTCCCTGAATTCTCCAACACGGCAGAATTTAGGTTTCATCAGCTAGATGTTCTTAGACCATTTCGTTTCTATTTACATAGGACAAGAGATTTTAGGAAATCCAATCAAATGTTTGTCTCATTTTCAGACACTAGACTTAGGGTTCCTGTTTCTAAGGTAACCTTGTCTCGCTGGATCTCCGATTGCATCTCATTTATTTATGCTTCCAATGGCAAAGAATTACCCTTTAAAGTGAATGCTCATTCTACACTATCTGTGGCTACCTCAACTGCGTTTCAGGCTAGGATGTCTATGGATGATATTTGTGCTGCAGCAGCATGGGCTTCGCCTCATACCTTTATTAGTCACAACAAATTAGATCTGCTCTCTAGAGGCAGATCTTCCTTTGGTTCCACAGTGCTCAAGAATATTTTTCACTGAGCCACCCAAGGTCAAGGTGCTAGAGACGCTGTCCTACGGGTAAGAATGAAGGAGAGATTGGACTACATAACATCAAGAAGTTATGTACTCACCATAACATTCGATGTATGTAGTCCATATCGCCTTACATTCTTACTAACCCTCCCTCCTACCCCCTCCTGGAGGTGTAGTCTCTAGGTGTCAGTAGTCCTTTCTGTTGGGGGGTTGTTCTCAGTGTGTGTGTGTGTGTGTGTGTGTGTGTGTGTGTGTGTGTGTGTGTGTGTGTGTGTGTGTGTGCGCGAGTTTGCAGCAAATAAGATCTGGGGAATAGACCTGTTGCATGATGGAATACCTCTTAGCCACGAGCCAATTGAAGACCTCAAGGTAGAGTATGGCCGAGTCTGAGCCGAGGTTCGGCTCCGAACCCACGGGTAAGAATGTAAGGCGAGATGGACTACATACATCGAATGTTATGGTGAGCACATAACTTTTCCAGTCCCTTCCAGGCCTTCTCAGTCCAAACCCAGGGGCAGCAGACCACCAAGACTTCAGTCTCAGATTATGCACAGATCTAAGCAATGGAGTGCTCCCATGTCCAAAACAGGGAGTAGTAAGCCTCCATCCTTTGGTAAAATTGCACAATGGCTTATCCTCAACTCTTCCAAGCCTTGCCCAAGTACTTGCACCTTTAGGAGGGAAACTTGCACTACATGCCAAAAACTGGCAATTCATTACCCAAGACAAATGGGCCTTAAACATTGTTTCCCAGGGATGCAGATTCCAGATGTTCATCGTGTTTCACTGCTGCAGTCATTACACTTGGGTTATCTTGCAGTCAGGCGGTCCCGCAGTCGGCCAGAGTTCCAAAGTCTTGGTCCGGCGTCGGTTGCTGTTGCTTCTTCCCTGACGTCAGTGCGCCAGAGGTATACAAGATGCAGCCGACGCCATTTTCTTTAGTTTTTCTTGCCGCGCGGTTCCCGAAGCAAAAGCAGTTTGCAAGTGCCGGTCGGCCAACTCCTGAGATTTTCAAAGTCGAATTTCAAAACTGAAGTCTTCAATAAAGCTAAGTACCCCATTGGGGAAACTTTTTCTTGCCTCAGGCCGATGTCAGTAAAAGTTAATAATTGCATTTCTTGTGGGAAGCAAATACCTCATAAGGATTTTCATTCTTACTGTATTCCATGCCTAGGCCCAGACCACAACGTCACTAGTCGGTTTTGTGCTAGATTTAACAAGCGCACTATTAAACGGTTTGATTTTGCTTGCCATTATTTTGGCAGAAGGTTCAATTATACCATGCCGTCGGAACAACCGACGACCGAAATACTCAAACGCAAAGACAAAGATAAGGACAGGCATCAGAGGTCCAAAACCAATGATGAAGCCTCTTCTAGGCCATTCGCCGGCACGCCAGTTCTCAGTGAGACACTTTCGCAGCCCCTGACACCCGCTACCTCAGAGCAACAGGCTGCCTCCGACTCCCACGTGGAGATTACTAGGCCTCTGGAAACTCAAGGTATTGGGCCTACGGAAATTAACCCCTCAGATGGGTCCGGAGCCGCTGAGCAGGCATCGGCTTCTGAGGGTTTTTTCAGACCTTCACAGATTACCATCAAAACAACTACCAAGTCTAAAACTCCATTAAAGACAAAGAAACAAGTGCAGCATTCACCTGGACAGGCCTCCATGCCTAAAAAACAGATGCTGAAAATGTCCGAAGACCTAAATACTCTGATCAGGGGTTCCCATCCCCCTCCTGATAAAAGGCGTAGGCAGGATACAGACTATGATTCCTCTGACCAGGTTTCCATTTCTTCTGATTCCTCTTCAGACCAGGGATGCTCTTTACCCCCCTATGAGGACTCAGATGTTGAAGAATCAATCCCTTCAGCCTCTTCTCCTGAGGATTACTCTTTTGGGGAAACTTTGCATACCATGAGGGAACATTTCCATTGGGAGAGCCAGGATTATTCAGAATCCAAGAAAAGGCTCAGAGATTTTCTTTTATTGCCTCAACACAGGCCTCTTGCTATTCTGCCTCTGTTGGATATTGTGGATGATGTGTTCTCCGAATCCAGTTTAACCCCTGATTCTTTGCCTCCAGCACCAGTCAAGCCAGATGGGTACTACAGAGTCCCTGACTCTCACAAATTTCTTTATAAAAACCTGGCTGCTGACCCAGAAATTATTTCCCAGTGTCCCAAAGGGGTAAAGGCTTCCACTGCTAAAAATCCATTTCCCTCTGGCAGGGATTCCAGAGCATTAGACAGATGGGGGAAGAAAGTTTACACTTCTGCAACTTTAGCAGTAAGGGCTTTAAATTGCCAGTTCCACATGCTTAAATACCAACAATATTAAATGTCTCTGTTAAAACAGAAAATGCTTACAAGCTCAGAAGGTACTGATTATAAGGAAATGCAAGATTTATTGCATACAGCTGAACAAATGGGAAAGCATACTCTGCAATGTGGTTTTGATTCTTTAGAGGCTTCTTGTAGAGCTGCAGTTACAGGATCTGTGATTCGAAGGCATGCTTGGTTAAAAGAATAAGGTTTACCTGATCATGTTAGGGCAAAATTATTGGATGCTCCTTTACAGCATGATATTTTGTTTGGTGCTAAGGCAGAAGAAGTATTAAAGAAAATGGAGGATAAGGCAAAAATCTATGCAAACAGTGAAGGATTTCTTACAGGTACAGCCACCTCGATTTAGCAGAAATTGGCCTTCTAAAAATTGGTCCTTTCCAGTGTCAGGCCACAAAGAGGCAGATACAGATGCCCAAGAGGCAGATCTCAGCCCCAAGGCTCTTACAGACCACGTCAGTGGGGTGCTTCAACCCCAAAAGGAGGAGAAGACAAGTCACAACCTTATAGGAAACAGACCCAATGACTTCCCCCTTCAAATGCCAAGCACTTACCTTTTGGCCACTCCCTTAGGGGGAAAACTAGCACTTTTTTCACAAAATTGGCATGTAATCACCCAAGACAAATGGGTTCTGAATATTGTGTCTCAAGGTTACAGGTTCCGCTTTCACACTCTACCAAGGCCAAAAGGAATGCCAGACCTGCCACAAAATCAGTGGGCAGAGGCACGAAAACAAATGACAGCCCCCATGGACATGAGAGCTATTCAAAAAGTGCCACAACAGGAACAAGGACAAGGATTTTACTCGAGACTTTTCTTGGTCCCCAGAAAGGACAAAGCCTGGAGACCCATACTGGACCTATCTACTCTTAAATACTTACCTGGATGTTCCGAAATTCAAAATGTTGACACAGCAGCTTTTTCCCATGCTGGGCAAGAAGGCTTGGCTTGTTACCTTGGACCTCAGAGGCATACCTGCATGTCCCAATCAGACAAAATTGCAGAAGATACCTCAGATTTATAGCAGGCTCAATGTATTACCAATTCTCTGCACTGCCCTTTGGCTTATCTGCTGCGCCCAGGGTCTTCACAAAATGCCTGGCACTAGTAATTGCATTTTGCAGACAAAATGGAATTCAGATATATCCCTACTTGGACGACTGTCTTATTCAAGCAGAGAGCAAGGACATTCTTCTAAAGCATATGGCGTTTGTAAAAAGATTGCTAATTTGCCTAGGGTACACAGTAAACGAAAAGAAGTCAAAACTAGTGCCCTCCCAAGAGAGAATATTCCTGGGTGCCAGCTTAAATACAACAGCCCAGATGGCTTATCTCACACCAGACAAGCAAAGACAACTGACTCGGTACTTTTAATTGATGACTACAAAAACCCAACTCCCTGCAAGAAAAATTCTGCAGGCCTTTGGGTTCATGGCATCCTGCATACTACTAATACCATATGCCAGACTGCATATGAGGAAATTACAATGGTACCTAAAAAGTGTCTGGACTCAGCACTGTCACAGTTTGGAAACAGTAATACCACTTATTCCCTGCCTACAACAGGAGTTTCGATGGTCGGCACAGGCATGTCACACAACAAGGGGACAGCCTTTCACTTTACCCACAGCCAGGCAGACACTAACAACAGTGGGGAGCCTGGGGAGCACACATGGCAGGAAAATGTATTCAGGGCAAGTAGCCCACAGACCAAATACATCTTCACATCAATCAAAAAGAGATGCTAGCTGTGCAAAATGCCCTAACTGCTTTCAAGGGCCTTCTGCATCCAGGACAACTATTACTAAAGACAGACAACATCACAGTTATGTGGTACATACACAAGCAAGGGGGCACTCATTCCTATCCCCTCTGCAAACAAGCCATGACTTTGTGGAACACAGCACTGACCTATCAAGTTCATCTGCAAGCACAATTCCTGCCAGGAAAGAAATATACTCTGGCAGACTATTTAAGCAGAAACATCATGGATCCTCACGAGTGGAAATTACATCCACAAGTATTCAGCATGATAACACAAAAATGGGGGTGCCCAGACATAGATCTTTTTGCCTCCCCTCTGAACTGCCAACTACAGAAATTCTGCACAAGGACTTACCACTCACAAGCATGGAAAGTGGATGCTCTCTCGTTCAGCTGGAAAACCCTAAAAGTTTATGCCTTCCCACCGCTGCCGCTCCTTTCAAAGGTACTCCTAAAAGCCAGACAAAGGCCAAAAATTATCCTGATTGCCCCAGACTGGCCACGCCAGCACTGGTACCCAATCTTAAAGAATTTGGCTTAAGGCCCAGCATGGATTTTTACCTCAAATTCCTCAACTTCTGACTCAACAAAACAATCAGATCCTGCACAACCAGATCAAAACCTTAAACCTGGCTGCATGGCAGATTACTTAGCCAAGCAACCAACACCTCTCTCTAAAGCTGTCATGGATGTTATTATGGAGGCCAGGAGGCCCAGCACCAGGAAATCCTATTCAGAAAAGTGGAAGAGATTCTGTGCCTGGAACCAGGCTCAAAGCTTTGACCCTCTTCTTCCAAATATTCCTCCGATATTACAATACTTAACTGAGATGCTGGACAAAGGCCTATCCTTTTCATCCATTAAGATCCACGCCTCTGCCATCTCAGCTCATTACAACACGGATCCTCCTATTTTCTCTCATCCATTATTAAAACAGTACCTCAGAGGGGCTAAAAACATAAGACTGCCCCGGAGAGCACCAACACCAACTTGGGACCTCAACTTTGTCTTGGAAAAACTAACCTTACCTCCTTTTGAGCCATCCAATACAGCAGGATTAAAATATGTGTCATGGAAAACTGCTCTGCTTCTGGCAATAACCTCAGCACGAAGAGTCTCAGAGTTACAGGCACTAATGGCAGTGGAACCTTTCATCATTTTTCATCAGGACAGGGTTTCGTTAAGAACAAACCCTACATTTATGCCAAAGGTGGTATCCAGTGTGGCTCTTAACCAAACTATTCACTTGCCGACATTTTATCCAAATCCCCAGAATAAAGGAGAGACTTCTGCACTCACTGGACATACACAGGCAGTTACGTTTCTACTTGGGCAAAACAAAAGCTTTCAGGAAAACTGAGCAATTGTTTGTTGCATATGCTGCAGGATCACAGGGAAAGGCTAAACAGACCATTTCAAAGTGGATAGGACACTGTATCCGTTTCTGCTACACATAGCATGGAAAAACTGTACCTAGCAACATTAGGCCACATTCCACCAGGGCATCAGCCACTTCAACTGCCTACCTTAGAGGAGTACCTACCAAGGATATTTTGGAAGCTGCAACTTTGAGTTCAGTGCTCACCTTTACCAAGCATTACCACTTTCCTCTTTATTCTAAATCCAGAGCTGGCTTTGCCACTGCAGTGCTGCAGGGCCTCATAGCCACCCTGAACCCTTTATAGACCCAGCCACCCAACCTCAGCTTTGGGATTCAACCCAAGTGTAATGACTGCAGCAGTGAAACACGAACATAACTCTAACATCCACATTTATGGTAGGTACAAAACTGTACTTTCCACTCACTCCCATCCATAAACGTATGGCCAAACCTCCCCCCCAAACCAGTTGGCAGAGGCACAAAAGCAAGTACTTTTCTCTTCTTAGTATCAAGGCTATTCAGCCTATCCCAGCAGAACAAAGGGGACAAGGTTTTTACTTCAGACTGTTTCTGGTCCCCAGAAAAGAAAACTCTTGGCGTTCTATCCTGGATTTGTCTATTCTCAACACCTTTTTGGTGGTTCCAAAATTCAAAATGCTAATTCTCCAACAGCTGCTTCCCATACTAGCCAAGGACTCCTGGCTAGAAACCCTAGATTTAAAAGAAGCTTATCTGCACATCCCCATGAGGGAATCTTGCAGGAAATACCTACGCTTCAGAGCAGGCTCCATGCACTATCCGTTCTCTGCACTTCCCTTTGGCTTATCTACTGCACCCAGGGTACTCACAAAGTGCCTAGCTCCAGCCACTGCATATTGCAGGTAGAAGAGAAAAGAAATCCAGCACCCCTAGCAGTAGTAGCTTAAAGTTCTTTTATTAAACCAGACCGGTTTCAGCAATCAGCTTTCTTCAGTGGTTTGATTACACAACCATAGGCCATATTTATTAGTATTTTGAACTAGGCAGTATGACATCATTTACTGTATTCATGAAAAGATCACCAAAACATATTAATATATATGAATAAACCTAAGAGGTACAAAGATCAATTAGTATATATAAAGTATAATAAGAATATTAATACTAAAATGTGTATCAAAATTGAAATTAATAAGAATATTAATACTAAAATGTGTATCAAAATTGAAATTATACATCCATAAATTTGTAATATAACAACAATCCTGTAGTTCAGTATAACAAGTAGAACAAAAATGGTGTTATAACATATAAATAGGTTACAATTATTAGGGGCAGTAACCCCTCACAATTTATCATTGAGACCAGGTGGAAACAAACCGCCTAGTTTTACAATCCATTTCGTTTCTTTTTGGTTCAGCAATTTGTACCATCCAGTTTTAAAATTTCTATTGCCAGAAATCTGATCAATAATAATAAAAGAAAACTGGGCCGTTTTATGTATCAAAGAATGTTTATACAAAGCATTGGTGGACCTGTCATTCCGTATATCATCCAAATGTTCAGAAATACGAATTCTAAACTGTCTGGATGTTTGTCCAATGTAAAATGCCCTGCATGTACATGTGGCCAAATAAATCACCCAATCTGTGCTACAATTTGCAAAAAAATTTATATTATATACCTTGCCTGTGTTCTTGCTTGTGAATTCCTTAGTAGTAAATACATATTTGCAAAAAGAGCAATGGCCACACGGGTGATTGCCAAAAAGTTTGTCTCCCAACAAAGTAGTCTGAGTAATAGAGACATCCAATAATGTAGTTCTTTTGTAATAAGAAAAGTGTGACCCTAGGCTTTTACCTTTACGGTTTGAAAACAGACATCTGATGTCCTTCAAGGATGCATCTGCAGTCCTAACAAATGGGTTGTCCTGGCCTCAGGCAGCCCTTCGGTCGGCCGGATTCCAAAGTCTGGGTCTGGCCTCGGCTGATGTCGCACTTCACCCGACGTCATAGCTGCAGTTCAGCGGGTATAAAGGCATCAGCCGACGCCATTTTCCCCAGTCTTTCTTGCCGCGTGGCGCCCGAAGCAGAAGCTGTTCGCAAGTGCCGGTCGGTCAGAACCAGAGATTGCTACTACCGAAGACTTCTAAAAAGCTAAGTACCCCGTTGGGGACTCTTTCTTGCCTCAGCCGATGTCAGAAAAAGTGAATAACTGTTTAACTTGTGGGAAACAAATACCTCCATAAAGATTTCCACTCTTACTGCCTACCTTGTTTAGGCCCAGACCACGACGTAGCAGCTTGTCTAGCCTGTGCTTCCTTCAACCGACGAACACTTAGACGTCGGTCGGAGTTTGCAGAGGAGTTTTTCGGCTCCGCTTTTGCTTATATCATGCCGTCGGAGACTCCGACTTCACAATTAGCTAAAAAGCGTAAGGAAAAGGACCGTCGCTCGCGGTCCGTGGTTTCGGCTGAAACCGCAGTTAAGCCAACCGCGAGTGTCTCTGTTTCGGCCGAAGCCGAGTCCACGGTTCTTCCTTCGGCTGAAAGCATGCCTCCTTCTACCGAGGCCTCTTCCAGCATGGCTGAATCTGCTACGGAAAATCCACCTGCTCTTACAGTTTCTCAGGATTTATCAGATACTATCCCCTTAGATGTATCTACTCCTGCACGTGGAGCTGCTAGGCCCCCTGCATCCATGTCAATTAAGGCTTTTGCCAGGGCTAAAGCAGCTAAATCTTCAAAGGCCGTGCCTGCTAAAGCCCCCTCTCACAGGCTTAGCTCTAGTACTCAAATGCTTAGTCTAGCAGAGGATCTCATTTCTTTGATCAGGGGAACCCAGTCTCACCCTGACAGGGCCTCTCACCCACCTCCAGAGAAGAGGCTTAGAGCAGAGCCTCCTGAGCCAGTTTCTTCAGATTATTCCTCTGATGATTCAGAAAATACAAATCCTCCAGAGGGCCCTTATTCTCCATATGAGGACTCTGATGCAGAGGATTCCATACCTTCTGCCTCTCCTCCTGAGGAATTTTCTTTTGGGGAAACCTTGCATGCTATGAGGGAACAATGTCAATGGCAGGGCCAGGATTTTTCAGACTCTAGGAAAAGGCTTAGGACCTTTTTACATTTACCACAGCATAGGCCTTTAGCTATTCCTCCAGTACTTACAGTTGTGGATGATGCATTTAATGATGCTTGTACTGCCCCTGACTCACTGCCTCCGGCCCCTGCTAAGCCCGACAGATACTACAGGGTTCCGGACACACATTATCATTTGTATAAGGCTTTTATTGCAGATCCTGAAACTATTTCACAGGGCCCCAAAGCTGTAGCAGCTGCCTCTGCCAAAACCCCCCTCCCCTCTGAAAGAGAATCTAGGGCATTGGAGAGATGGGGTAAAAAAGTTTATACTTCTGCTACTCTTTCGGCTAGGGCCTTAAACTGTCAATTCCACATGATTCAGTATCAGGAATTTCTGTTAGATCAGCTCACTAAAAAACTGTCCTCGCCTGAACCTTTAGACCGTAAGTCCCTTCAGGATTTGGTGCATAACACTCGGCAGGTCAGTAATCATTCCTTAAAATGCGGCTATGATGCACTGGAGGCTTCCTTTAGATCAGCTATGACTGGTACAGTGATCAGAAGGCATGCATGGTTAAAAGAGCAATCCTTACCAGACCATGTAAAGTCAAAGCTTCTAGATGCTCCCATGGAAAAGCACAGTTTGTTTGGTTCCCCTGCACAGCAAGTGTTGAAGAAGGTGGAAGAAAAAGCTAAATCTGTCCAGACAGTCAAGGATTTCTTACAGGTCCAGCCTCCGAGGTTTAGTAGGAACTGGCCTTCCAAGAATTGGTCCTTTCCAGACACCACCAGAGCACAGAGAAGCAGAAATAGACGCCCTAGAGGCAGAGGTCAATCCAGAGGTGCCTACAGGGGTCGTCAGTGGCAGCCTAACAGCCAGAGAACTACTGCCACAGATCCAGCCACTACCACTTCCACAGGACAATCACAGTGACTTGGCTCTGAAACCGCCTACCATGGAACAACTGGCAGCACCCTTAGGCGGAAAGTTAGCCTTATTTTCAGTAAATTGGCATTATATTACAGGAGACAAATGGATTTTACAGACAATAGACAAAGGCTACAGGTTTCACTTCCATACTCTTCCAAGGAAGAGAGGAATGCCAAACCTACCTCCAAACCAAAGGACAAACGCTCTACAGCAAATAGACCACTTGCTAAGGATGAGAGCTATAGAAAAGGTACCGGCTATGGAACAAGGACAAGGATTTTATTCAAGACTTTTCCTAGTACCAAGAAAGGAAAACCAATGGAGACCTATCCTCGACCTGTCCGCTCTAAACACATATCTCATTGTTCCAAAATTCAAAATGCTGACCCTACAGCAACTTCTTCCCATGCTGGGTAAGGAGTCTTGGCTGGTGACTCTGGATCTCAAGGAGGCATACCTGCACGTCCCCATACGACCAAATTGCAGAAGATACCTCAGATTTCTTGCAGGATCAGAGCATTATCAATTCTCAGCATTGCCTTTTGGCTTATCTACTGCACCCAGAGTATTCACAAAATGCCTGGCATCAGTAATTGTTCATTGCAGGCTTCAGGGAATTCAAATTTATCCATACCTGGACGACTGCCTGTTATAAGCGGACAGCAAAGACAAATTAACAAAAGATTTGAAAGGTTATTCACCTGCTGCAAGCCCTGGGATACACAGTCAACACAAAAAAGTCAAGGCTGATACCATCCCAAAGGATAACCTTCCTGGGTGCAGAACTGGACACATCAAACCAGATGGCATTCCTCACAGCAGAAAAAACAGAAGCAGCTACCACTCTATTTCATGGCATTAACAACGCAGAACCAGCTTACAGCAAGGTAAATCCTGCAAGCCCTGGGTTACATGGCATCCTGCATAATATTAATTCCACATGCCAGACTTCATATGAGGAAGTTGCAATGGTACCTGAGGAATTTATGGTCTCAGCACAAGCACAACCTAGAAACCCAAATTCCAATAATTCCATGCCTGAAGCAAGAATTTGGTGGGCCCAGGCCTGTCAATTGAACAAAGGACTGCCCTTCCACAGGCCTCACCCAAGCCAGACTATCACCACGGACGCCTCAGACCTCGGTTGGGGGGCACACATGGTGGACAAGTGCATACAAGGCTTATGGACTCGAGACCAGATGAATCTACACATAAGCCAAAAAGAGATGCTGGCAGTAAAACAGGCAATTCAGACATTCAGACCATTTCTTCAACAGGGTCATTTGCTGATAAGGACGGACAACAACACAGTTATGTGGTATATCAACAAACAGGGAGGCACACATTCATATCCTCTATGCTGGATGGCAATGGACCTCTGGAATGTGGCCCTGAGCCTCAACATTCAGCTCCAAGCCATATTTGTGCCAGGAAAAGAAAATATACTAGCAGACATCTTAAGCAGAACCAACACGGATGCCCACGAATGGATGCTGCATCCAGACATCTTCAAAACCATCACAAGGAAATGGGGACTGCCAGAAATAGACCTGTTCACATCCCCACACAACCACCAATTGAAAAAATTCTGCACAAGGACATACCACCCACTTGCTTGGAAGGTGGACTCCCTATCCTTCAGTTGGGAAAACCTGACAGCATATGCATTCCCACCTCTTCCTTTGATGCACAAAGTGCTACTGAAGATTAAAGAAGATCACCCGAGGATCATCTTGATAGCTCCAGATTGGCCGAGGCAACATTGGTACCCATTACTGAGGAGTATGTCCCGGGAACACGCATGGCCTCTACCCCTACTACCTCTTCTGCTAACACAGAACAACTTCAAAATCCTGCATCCAAACTTAAAAACACTGCAGCTAGCTGCTTGGAACATTACATAAGGAAAAATAACCCAGATTTATCTCAAAGGGTTAAAGACATTATCTTGGAGGCTCGCAGACCCTCAACAAGGAAAACTTATTCAGCAAAATGGAAAAGATATCTCATTTGGAGTGCAACAAAAGGAGTAGATGCATCATTGGCAAACATAGCTAACATCCTGGAATACTTAGCAGAGCTTTTCCACAATGGTCTGTCTTACTCCTCCATTAAGATTCATGCATCAGCAATTTCAGCAGAATACAACATGGATCCTCCAGTCTTTTCACAACCTCTACTCAGGCAGTTTCCCAGAGGAATTAAAAATGTAAAGCCACCAAGGAAACCACCATTGCCTACATGGGACTTGAACTTTGTGTTAGAAAAGTTGACACTCCCCCCTTTTGAACCAGCAGCAACAGCAGAATTACAGTACTTATCTTGGAAAACTGCATTCCTGCTTGCAATCACTTCAGCTAGAAGGGTTTCTGAATTACAGGCATTAATGGCAGTACAGCCCTTCCTTATCTTCCATCAGGATAGAGTGTCCATGAGAACTAATCCTACCTTTATGCCAAAGGTGGTCTCCAGGGTATCGTTAAACCAAGCAATACACCTACCAACATTCTTCCCCAACCCACAGAACAGGGACGAAAGATTGCTGCATACCTTGGATGTACACAGACAATTGCGCTACTACCTGGACAGAACCAAGAACAATAGAAAAACTGACCAGCTTCTGGTAGCATATGCAACAGGAATGGAAGGAAAAGCAATTTCAAAACAAACAATCTCAAAATGGATAGGAAATTGCATTAGATTTTGTTACTCTTTTCATGGAAAGGCAACTCCAGAAAACATCAGACCTCACTCCACAAGGGCTACAGCCACTACTACAGCTTTCTTACGAGGAGTGGCTACCAAAGACATTTTAGAGGCTGCTACTTGGAGCTCCGTGCATACATTTGCCAAGCATTATAATCTACCTTTATACTCCAGATCCCGAGCAGGTTTTGCCACTGCTGTTTTGCAAGGGATCTTAACTACATCATAAACTCTTAGTGCCTCCTCCCCCAGTTTGGCTGTGGAATTCTACCCATTTGTTAGGACTGCAGATGCATCCTTGAAGGACATAGTACAGTTTTGTACCTACCATAAATGTAAATGTCCGAGAGGTATGCATCTGCAGTCAGGATTACCCACCCTCTTTCCCCTCTGTGGTACTCCTAGGGTATTTGCCCATCTTGTAGCTAGCTGGGGGAATCCATTATGGTGTATTTGTTTGTATATATGTATATGGGTCCACTACATAATCTCGAAAGCTCATAATACCGAAGCCCATAATCCTGAGACCAAAATCCCGAAAATTCAAAATCCCGAAAGCCCAAAATCCTGAAACTCAAAATCCTGAAAACACAAATAATGCTAATATGTCAATATAAAGACACTAATATCTACCAACTGACCCTGACCCTAACCCTAAGGTCCATCACTATCGCACACTCACCTGACCAGCCTAACCTAACTCACTTAAACCCCCAACCCCAATATTTGTCACTATTGCATACATGCCTAACCTGCGCCCTAACCCTAACTCACTTAAACCGCCCCTAACCCTAACATAAAACCAACCGCACACTTACCTGAACCCAACGCATGACCTAACACCACAGGGCTAACAATAGCAAAGCCATGTCCATTTTGTGTTTTCAAGATTTTGAGTTTCAGGATTTTGGGCTTTCGGGATTTTGAATTTTCGGGATTTTGGTCTCAGGATTATGGGCTTCGGTATTATGAGCTTTCGAGATTCTGTAGTGGACCCATGTATATACATGTTTATTTCTATTTGCTCTCTATTGTTTGGAAACATTTACATTTATCCAAATTTAGCCTTCCTAGAGGGCACCTGGCATCTGGGGCAAGAAACACTGAGGAAAATGGCGTAGGCTGATGCCTTTATACCCGCTGAACTGCAGCTATGACGTCGGGTGAAGTGCGACATCAACCGAGGCCAGACCCAGACTTTGGAATCCGGCCGACCGAAGGGCTGCCTGAGGCCAGGACAACCCATTTGTTAGGACTGCAGATGCATACCTCTCGGACATCTACATTTATGGTAGGTACAAAACTGTACTTTGTCCAACCAGTTTGCCAGATGCGTGTTTGTTGATGGACATTGATAATGTCCATCAATTGATAGGTGTTCCTACCAAAGGTGGTTACTAACCTTGGTGTCTGTACAGAAGAACTGGCAACTTTGGATTTATAACCCAACAAAGTGTTCCTTGATAGATTTTTGGTCTGTAAGAATCTATTCGAGAGATCATTCTGACAATTCTCAAGGTCCATATTAGATTAACATATTCTCTTAATCCTGATGAATTGTGATTTGGGAACGTTTTTTTATAATATGTCTGGGATGTAAGCTAGAGGCATGTAATAAACTGTTGTATTTTGGGTATTTTCTGTGCACAGTGGTACGTAAAGTGTTGTCCGGTTCCCTACACAGATGGACATCCAAAAAATCAATCTGCTGCAAATTATAATTAACCGAAAATTCTATGCCCCATTTGTTACTGTTAAGATATTCAACAAATTCCATAAGGTACTCTGTGCCCCCTTTCCAAACAAGCCAACAATCGTCCAGAAAATGTCTCCAAATGTCGATTTCTGGCATATATAAGTTGTGTAATTCACTATATATAATCTGATCTTCAACATATCCCGTAAAGAGATCAGCATATATTGGTGCGAAAGAGGCAGCCATCGCCGTGCCCTGAATTTGCCTGTAACATTGGTTTTGAAAATAGAACACATTCTTAGTTAGAACGTGTTCCGCCATGCAGATTAGTAGGGTGTTAAAACCTGGACTATAAATGTTGATCTTCTGTAGCCAATACTCCAGTGCCATTAGACCAGCCCAATGTGGTATGCTAGTATACAGTGATGTAACATCTAAGGTACACACAAGCCAGTCCGGTTCAAGTTGGGATTCAGAAACAATCTGTAGGAACTCCGTGGTGTCTTGCAATCTGGCCCGTACATATGGTAACAAAGGTTTTAAATATTGTGCCAGAAAGACCGATAGTGGTTCAGTAAGTGAACCCATACCTGAAACAATAGGCCTGCCTGGTGGTGTATTTTAGGACTTGTGAATCTTAGGCAATAAATGTAGATATTGCTTGACTGGATCTTGATTGGTTAAATGGAATCTAGTTTTAGTACTAATGATACCTTCCTCAACTGCAAGCTGTAAAAAAAATCATCAATTTGTTTTTTAAATTTGGGGGTAGGGTCAATTGGCATATGTAAATAATGCTGAGTGTTCCACACCCGTCTCATTCCCTCAGCCCAGTAATAACTGGAATTCATGACCACAATGGCCCCACCCTTATCCGCAGGAAGAATGGTGATGTCAGTATTGTTTTTAAGATTCATAAGAGCCTGTTGTTCCTCAACATTTGTTATTTCTAAGAGTGTTCCCTGAACCCAACTGATGGTGTAAATCCTTAATAACAGCATTCTGGAATATGGCTACATGTTTGTCCATTGGAGGACAAAACTTGGATGGTAAAAATTTAAATTCAGTGGATCTTTGAGTAGATTCCTGTTGATCAAAAAAGAGTTTAAGGTTTAGTCTTCTACAAAAATCCATGACATGTGATACAAATGTACTTTCATCAACAAAAAAAAAAACAGGAATAAAACCAAGGCCTTTATTTAACAAAAGTTCTTCAATAGGTGTTAATACATAATCAGAGATATTATGCACGTTGGAGCAGTCTGCATTCATTTGACAATGGACAGAAAGAGTTGTTCTAATGTTCTTATGTTTGCGTCCCCCCCTGTGTCTGTGCCTAAAGGGTGATCAGCATTACGTGTTCTTTTGGAAACCGGAGAATCTGAAATGTGAGTGGATTCAGTATCCGTGGTGGATGATTCCTCACCCGAACTCATACTGGGTGATGTGCCCTTTTTTAGTATAGATCTCTGCCTCTTCTTGCGTGTGTAACTGAACTTTTTGGTACCCTCTGCAACCTTACCCCTTTCTGTTGCTCGAAGGGTTTCCCCCTTTTGTAATCTTCCATGTCTCTAGAGAATTTGCTTAACTTCTTGTCTTTTAATGTCTTTTTTGAGGTTAGGAGTTCTCTAGATAATCTACTCAGTGATTCCTGAAAGTTTGGTTAATTCTCATATAATTTCAATTCTTCACACATTTTTTGTACATCACAAATATTTGCCTGTATTGTTCTGTCATAATATGGCGATAATATGTTGACAAACATCGTTGCCGAATCTTGTTGTGCAACACTCCATTCTCTGATCAATAAATCATCTGGTTTACCTACCAGTGGTTGCAGTTTAGTTCTAAGGCCTCTTGGGGCAATATTTTGATGCTTATATGCCTTAAATAATCTGGAGTGCCAGATTTTGGTACGTAATGTTTTGACTTTTTTACCAAATTCAGTAAAAAGCATACTACAGTCGTCAACTGGATCTGTGGTCCTATTGGCAGTAGATCCATTACTGCATTCAGTTCCAAAGATGTGAATATCATCTTTGTCTGCACACAATCCTTGTACCATATGATTAAGATCCATGACAATAGATTGTGTGTATGCTAAGGTCAAATGTGATGTATTAGAAACCAAATTGTAATATAATTTTAATATTCAGTATCACTGGTATATACATCTGAGATAACCAAAACCCAAAAAATCTCAACAAAAGTCCATAGAGAACTTGAGGTCCAATCTTTGACTTATAAGGGGTATTTGGAGTGGAGAGAGACCAAAAAGTGAATCATAGAATTATTTTAATACTAATAAGTAAGTGTTGAAAACACAACTGTATATGAGGAACTGAAAACTGTACAAGTTATACAAAAAGTAATAATGAACCGACCAAAATCGTATACAAAGAATAATTGGTTGGTACCAATAAAAACCTGGTTAAAAGTTACCCACAACAGTATAAACCTAAGAAGAACTAGGCAATAGTTATCAATTCCAATAGAACAGAATCAACACTTAAACGCCTCACTTCAGTTGTTATACTTGTATGCTGTGTACTTATATGCTATCAAAAATAATTATAAAAGGTTATATATCAACCATGCCTGAATCTCCAGAAAAATGAAAGAGTTAGAAGCAATAAGATGTACTGAGAATCCTACTGGTCATGAACAACCTATGTTATAATATTGTCCTGCCCGTTGATAAACAGTGTATAAATTCCAAGTTGAATGCACTGAAACACTACAGATAAAGTATAAATAATTATACTGTCCTGTTCACCTGAGCGCAGTCAGCATTAAAACATAAACTGCTGTATTGATGAAATTATAATGCAAGCCCAAATGATGTTGAATACAATCCCTACAATGTAAGGCCACAGCCCCTTGCTATCCAAAAATAGTCATAGAATGCTAAACATCATCACTTTGTCCAATTGTCCAGCCACAAAGAAAATCATAAATGAAATCCTAGTAATGGTATATGACAATTGCTTGATTAATTCAACACTGTAGAAAAAATAAAAAGTACTTGAATACTGAAATTTGTGTATCGTTCGTCCAACGACCGAGTGCTGCAACCAATATGTCCACATACAATCCAAAACATTGGTAATCCAAACAACAGTACGATGTAGGCACCCTAAGACCTTAAAAAGTCATATAGATGTAAAAATACAATTGAGGTAGCGAGGCGTACTGAGAATCATACTAATCATGAACAACCTATGTTATAATATTGTCCTGCCCATGGATAAACAATGTATAAATTCCAAGTTGAATGCACTGAAACACTACAGATGAAGTATAAATAATTATACTGTCCTGTTCACCTAAGTACACTCAGCATTAAAACATAAACTGCTGTATTGATGAAATTATAATGTAAGCCCAAATGATGTTGAATACAATCCCTACAATGTAAGGCCACAGCCCCTTGCTATCCAAAAATAGTCATAGAACGCTAAACATCATCACTTTGTCCAATTGTCCAATTGTCCAGCCACAAAGGAAATCATAAATTAAATCCAAATAATAGTATATGACAATTGCTTGATTAATCAACAATGTAGAAAAAATAAAAAGTACTTGAGTCCTGAAATGTGTATTTGCGTTCGTCCAATGACCGAGTGCTGCAACCAATATGTCCAGATACAATCCAAAACGTTGGTAATCCAAGCAATGGTACGATGTAGGCACCCTAAGACCATAAAAAGTCATATAAATGTAAAAATACAATTGAAGTAGCGACGTCAGTGCGCCAGGGGTATATAAGAGGCATCCGATGCCATTTTCTTCAGTCTTTCTTGCCGCGCGGTGCCCAAAGCAGAAGCAGTTAGCAAGTGCTGGTCGGCCGACACCGGAGATTTTCGAATCGAATTTCAGTCCGAAGTCTTCAAAGCTAAGTACCCCTTTGGGGAACCTTTTCTTGCCTCAGTCCGATGTCAGAAACAATTGCATTTCTTGTGGGAAGCAAATACCTCATAAGGACTTTAATTCTTATTGTATACCTTGCCTAGGCCCAGACCACGACGTCACTGGTTGTCAGTTTTGTGCTAGGTTCAATAAGCGAACTATAAAGTGACGCTTTGATTTCGCACGACACTACTTCGGTAGGAAATTTAATTACACTATGCTGTCAGAGCAACCGACTACCGGCGTGCATAAAAAATGCAAAGATAAAGACAGGCAGCCTAGATCCAAGCCAGACTCCGAGGCCTCGGCTGGGCTGGTCGCCGGTTCTCCGGTTTTCAGTGAGGCGCCTACGCAACCCCTGGCGACCGCAGAATTACAACTCCAGACCGCTTCGAATTCTCAAGCAGAGAGTTCTAGGCAGACACAGCCATTTTCTTTAGGCCCTACCGACAACATTGCAGGAGAAGAAGCCGGTGCTGTGGAAACGCCTTCGGTTACAGAAGGTGTCTTCAGACCGACTACTCTTACCATAAAATCTTATGCTAAGCTTAAGATTCCTATAAAACCAAAAAAGACTGCACACCAGTCTCCAGTTCATGGCCCCATGCCTAAGAAACAGATGCTTAAAATGGCTGAAGATTTGATTTCTTTAATCAGGGGTTCCCAACCCCCCCCCCCCCAGACAAAAGGCCTAGACAAGAGGAGGACTATGCCTCCTCTGATCAAGTGTCTATCTCCTCAGGCTCTTCTGAGGAGCAGAATTACTCCATTCCCCTTATGAAGATTCTGATGCTGAGGATTCCATTCCCTCAGCTTCTCCCGCTGAAGACTATTCCTTTGGGGAAACCTTACAGTACCGTGAGGGAACATTTTCACTGGGAAGGTCAGGACTACTCCGATTCAAAGAAAAGGCTCCGAGAGTTTCTTTTGCTCCCCCAGCACAGACCACTTGCTATCCCTCCAGTTTTAGACATTGTGGATGATGTTTACTTAGAATCTAGTCTAAATCCAGATTCTCTACCTCCTGCTCCAGCCAAACCAGACAGATATTATAGAGTGCCTGACTCACACAAATTCCTTTACAAAAGCCCTGTTGCTGACCCAGAGACAATCTTCCAGGGTCCCAAAGGGGCTAAGGCTTCTATGGCTAAAAATCCTGTAACCTCTGAAAGGGACTCCAGAGCACTAGATAGGTGGGGGAAGAAGGTTTACACGTCAGCTACTCTAGCTATGAGAGCACTAAATTGTCAATTTCACATGCTGAAATACCAGCAATTCCTAATGTCTCAAATAAAACAAAAGATGAGCATGCACCCACAACAGTCTGAATTCAAGGAAATGCAGGATCTGTTGCATGCAGCTGAACAGGTGGGCAAACTAACTCAGTACTTCAAGATAATGGCAACAAAGACCCAACTCCCTGCATGAAAAATTCTGCAGGCCTTGGGCTTCATGGCATCTTGCATACTACTAATGCCATTTGCAAAACTGCATATGAGGAAATTACAATAGTACCTGAAAAGCGTATGTACTCAACACAGCCACAGCTTGGAAACAATGATATATCTCTCATTCCCTGCCTTCAACAGGAGTTTCTATGGTGGTCACAGGCATGTCGCCTCAACAAGGGTCAGCCTTTCACCTTCCCCCCAGCCAGGCAAACTATGACAGCAGATGCATCGGACTATGCCTGGGGGGCACACGTGGCAGGACAGTGCGTTCAAGGCATATGGACTGCAGATCAAAGAAATCTGCACATCAATCAAAAAGAAATGCTAGCTGTACAGAATGCTCAGACAGTCTTCAAGGACCTCTTACATCCAGGACAGCTTATAATAAGGACGGACAACACTACAGTAATGTGGTACATAAACAAGCAAGGGGGTACACACTCCTACCCTCTATGCAGGCAAGCAATGACCTTGTGGAACACAGCACTGGCTTACCAAGTTCAATTACAAGCTCAATTCCTGCCAGGAAAAAAGAACACATTGGCAGACGACCAAAGCAGGAACATCATGGATCCCCACGAGTGGAAACTGGATCCACAAGTATTTGTAATGATAACTCAAAAATGGGGGCGCCCAGACATAGACCTGTTTGCCAACCCCCAAAACTATCGGCTATCAACATTTTGCACCAGGACATTTTACCATCAAGCTTGGAAAGTGGATGCACTCTCATTCAGTTGAAAAATGCTGACAGTATATGCCTTTCCTCCATTGCCCCTTCTCACAAAGGTTATGCTGAAAGTCAGGATGGAGAGACCCCGAATGAAACTCATTGCCCCAGACTGGCCACGCCAGCACTGGTACCCACTACTAAGGAACATGGCCCACGACCCACCATGGATTTTTACCACAAATTCCTCATCTGCTCACACAGCAAGACAGTCCAATTCTACACAGCCAGCTCAAAACCTTAAATTTGGCGGCATGGCAAATCACCTAAGCAACCAGCCAACCCCAATTTCACAAGCTGTTATGGATGTCATTCTGGAGGCCAGGAGGCCCAGCACCAGGAAAGCCTACTCAGACAAATGGAAAAGATTTTGCGCCTGGAACCAAGCTAAAGGCCAAAATACCCTTGAGCCGGACATACCTCAGATTCTATAATATTTAACTGAGATGTTACACAAAGGATTTTCTTTTTCATCTATTAAAATCCACGCCTCAGCTATTTCAGCTCACTACAACACGGATCCTCTCTTATTTTCACATACACTTCTAAGGCAGCACCTTAGAGGGGCCAAAAACATTAGGCCTCCCAGGAAAGCACCAACACCAACTTGGGACCTCAACTTTATTCTGGAAAAACTTACGCTGCCACCTTTTGAGCCAGCTTTCTCAGCTGATTTAAAGTTTATATCATGGAAGACTGCCCTGCTGCTAGCAATTACTTCAGCGAGAAGAGTCTCAGAGCTACAGGCACTAATGGCAGTAGAGCCTTTCCTCATTTTTCATCAAGACAGAGTTTCTCTACCAACTAACCCCTCCTTTATGCCAAACGTGGTATCCAGTTTGGCTCTAAATCAAACCATCCATTTATCCACCTTCTTCCCAAATCCACAAAACAAAGGAGAAAGACTCCTGCATTCCTTGGACATTCACAGGCAACCACGTTACTACTTGGATAAAACTAAGGTTTTCAGAAAATCTGACCAGCTTTTTGTATCCTATGCTACAGCATCACAAGGAAAGGCTATCTCAAAACAGACCATTTCCAAATAGATAGGACATTGCATACGTTTTTGCTACACCCATCATGGAAAACCAGTTCCTGCTAGCATAAGGCCCCACTCCACCAGGGCAACAGCTACATCTACAGCCTTCGTCAGGGGGATGCCAACCAAGGATATTCTGGAAGCTGCAACTACACCTTCATCAAACACTATCACTTACCACTTTACCCTAAGTCTAGAGCTGGCCTCGCCACTGCAGTTTTGCAGGGCCTTCTAGCCTCCTCTAACCCTGTTTGACTCAACCTCCCATCCTTAGCTTTGGGATTCAACCCAAGTGTGATGACTGCAGCAGGGTAACACGAACATAGTACAGTTTTGTACCTACCATAAATGTAGATGTTAGAGTGTATACCCTGCTGCAGTCCAGGTTACTCTCCCTCCATCCCCTCTGACCTAACTGAAACCTTTCAATACCTTAAAATCTGATACAACCTTTGTGGTGTATTTGCTTATAGCTGGAGGGATGTTTTGTTTGTGCTAAACTTTTATTGCTGGTACTATCTACTGATCACCTTTTGGGGGGCACCTGACATCTGGGGCAAGAAAAACTGAAGAAAATGGCGTCGGCTGCATCTTGTATACCCCTGGCGCACTGACGTCAGGGAAGAAGCGACAACAACAGATGCCGGAAAAAGACTTTGGAACTCTGGCCAACTGCGGGACCGCCTGACGGCAGGATAACCCAAGTGTAATGACTGCAGCAGTGAATACACTCTAACATCTACATTTATGGTAGGTATAAAACTGTACTTTACCCTCCCTCCAGCCCCCTAACTTCTTTTGGCTATACCTCTGCTTTCCTTTACTATGCTTAAAAGCCTTTTTGGTGTATTTGCTTTTTAGTTGAAGGTATATCTTTGTACTTTTATTTTTAATTGCATGGCATCTGACATCTGGGGCGAGAAAAACGGTGTCTGCTGCATGTTTTATACCCCTGATGACCTGACGTCATGGAAGAAGGGAGAGCAACCGACGCAGGACCAAGACTTATTTAATCAGGCCGACTGAGGGCTAGCTGCAAGCAGATAACCCAAATGTGATGACTGCAACAGTGAATACACTCTAATATTTACATTTATGGTAAGTGTACACAACTGTACTTTCTAGTGACTCCAGTGGGGGCTGGTGGGTCATGTGATGAAGAATAGTTTTAAAAGTTGATGCATGCTGTTTGGAGTTAGATCTGAATAAGTTTGACAATAGTTAAATGAAAGCACTAATAATAAAGTTGGGGTCTGTATACACAGAGTTTTTTCGCTTTGCTTTGTTTTTTGTTTTCAGTATGCTTAAATCTAATTGTCGATTCAGAAGCACAGTAGTGTAGCTGTGAGACGTCATGGCCTATTTAAAGCTGTATAAATTAAGGTTTTAGAACCCCTTAAATATGTGTGCATGTCCCTGATGTTGAAATGGCTACTGGGATGTAATGTAACTTGCAGCTCTGTGTATCACATATATGTTTTGCAATTCAAGGTAGTCACTTTAAATTTCTGTGTGGTACTGTAAATGTCTAAACTGGAGTACTCCTTCCACGGTTGTTCATAGTAATACTGTGAGGTGAAGTGTGAGTAGGAGTTTTAAGACTGTCATGTTCATAGTTTCAGGTATCAGATGATCCCTGTGAGGTCTTGAAGAATGATGCATAGTGATAAATATGCTAGTCTGATGCAATGGCTGAAGAAATACAGGACAGTATTCGGGATCCTAGTTGGATCTTAAAGGGGAATGGAAATAGTGCCTCCCATTTCAAGCACTTAATTTGTTTACTAATGTTTAAGTATCTCTGCTTTAGTTGTACACGGCTAGAGAATTTATGGTCCTTGTGTTTGTGTGCTTAAACTCCTAATTGCTGATTTCTGTGATGAATTTGCATTTTACTAAACCACTGAATCTGGCAAGATGCACAATTTTAACAATAGTCTGCGGTTTTAAAATGCAGAACTTCTTTATGCTGTAAACATAGCAGTGAACTAGCCCACCTAACATGAAAATATATTTTTTCATTTAGGAATGTAATGTAGATGTTGTAAAGTTGAAACAAAATAAGTGAACAAGTAATGTGCACTAAAGGAAGTGTACGTGTTCTGCATAATCAAATGAAGGGTATTTTCCACATAGCTGGCAACCTTGTCCATCTTAAAGTTTAATTACTCATTTATAATTCTTTTTATATTTTAGAATAGTGTTTGAAATGATAAATTGCATTTTACTGAACCAAGGAGCCTTTATCTGGTGAGCTGAGTTGTACCACAGGGAGGGAGGATCCATGTCAGATCAAATTTTCAGAAACTCGAAATTTATACAGACAAGACCATATGTTAAAAAAACACAAACATCTACTTTTTATGTTTATGCAGGGGGACAGGCCCCCCCTGCACCCCCACGCCCCTTGCAAATTATATATGAAAACTCAGAGATCGCACTACAGTGCAGAAAAGGATAAATTGCCCGATCCTCACTGTAGTGCAATTTCCATTCAAAAGCTTCAAGTTGTCAAAACTCATGACCATATGAATTTCGAGCTTCTGAAAACTCAGTCAACTGACAGGGATCCCATAGGGACATTCTGATTCATGTTTTCTTCCATATTTAACAATGACATTCTTGAGGTGGTAGTGGTAAGTACATGTAGCATTTCTCTGTTAAGGGGCTTGAGGTAGTTGTGTTTCAGAAAATGGTGAGCATTCTGTCCTGAATGCTGAAGTAATCAGAGCTTTATCTTTACTTGAAGAAAAGCTAGATACGTGTGTGTGTGTGTGTGTGTGTGTGTAATCTATATATATGTGTGTATTTATATATCTATATGGTTCCACTTCATATGATCGAAAGCTCATAACATCTAAATTTAAAAACAGCGAGACCAAGTGATCGAAAATCCAAAATTTCTAAAACTCATAACATCGAATCTGAAAACTACAAAGCAACTATAAATGACATCCCACACATTGTTTACTATGTTTATGCAGGGGGGCAAGCCCCCCTGCACCTCCACACACACCCCCCCCCCGTTAATAAAATTTACATTTTTTAACGCCAGCCATTCTGGTATTTGCATTTCAAATTTTGGCGACTCTGGTATCAGTTTTCTCAATATTGGCTTCTACAATTATTTTTTATATAACTAGCATCATTAAATTTAAAAAGTCATATTTCTCCCCATCTAGTCAATGTCTACGATCAAATCCAGTCAGAAAGAGGGGAGGGGCTTAGTACAATCCTCCCTGGCCAAACTGATCACACCAGTGTTGGATTTTGTGACTGCATGTCCTGCAATTCAGGGCATGACCAGAAGATATGCATCCAGTTTCCTAAACTATGTCATTCACATCTCCATATACAAGGTGGAGAAATGCGTCCGGTGAGAAAGGATGTAAAAATTTTGAGAGAGATATTGCCATGTGAAAAAAATTTAAACTACCACAATCTTGTGGCATGTCTAGGGTTTATCAGAATCTCCCTTGAGATTAACGGATATGGTAAGGGTTCCAAAGTCTCTTGCCCAAAGTCCCCTCTACTCTTCCATAGAGTACATTTTGTTGTCTGCCAAGAGGTTGCAGAAAAATGAAGTATAACTACTTGGATGGAATGTTATGGTGAGTACATAACTTCTTTTTTTAAAAGATTGTTCTACCTCTTTTGCTTTGTACATTGATGTGGCCCACCAGCTACAGTTTCCCCAAATTGTATCACCCCTCCCTGTTACAGATGTGGTGACACTGACGCTCGGATGCCATTCTGCTTGTGAGTGAAACTTGTATAATTTTTTGGGGGTGTCACTAAAAGCAGAGAACATTTAATGGCCATATTATACAGTATTACTACTGTGCCGCAGCACCAACATCTTGCCATTGTAGAACACGTGGCATATTTAAAGAGGTTCTGAGATTACATTACTAGCAGGGTGAACAGGAAGAAACGCACAAAATGTGCTTATAAGACCTAACCAGATGACTGTGTGTAATTAAGAAGAAATGTTATTGTTTAAGGAACATGTAGAGAGGAATTGATACTTATGTTTGTAGAGGTGATAATGAACATCAAATAGTGCTATGCTTGCCAGGAACAAAAATTAGAAGATGTGAGACAAGCCTTGGAACGCCTTAATGTAAGGAAGTATGGATCTGTTTTTATTCATGCTGGTACAAATGATGCCACCAACAAAATTTCTTTGGCTGTTAGTCGGGAACTGATAGCCCTCTCAGATATTATAGCTTGTACTGGTGTTAGGACATATCTTTCACAAATCACCTATAGAAAGGATAGTCAGGTCACTGTGAATTAAAAGATTTTTGGGGTAAATATCTGCATGGAAAAAAATGTCCTGTTTAAAAAAAAAAAAAAAAAAAAATGGAAATGTGTAGAGCATCCAAGCCTAGTTTTGGGCACACGTGTTCAGACAGGCTGTTGCACATTTGTCATGATCAGGGAAGAGAATTTTTGCAGCAGATGTTTGCAGTATTTGACAAACGCTAGGTAAGATTTTTGCCAGGTTGAAAATTCAGCAATTCACAGATAGCAAAATTTGATGCATCCCTGATAGTTGTTGATGCTAGGAGCATTAATAATACTTTTTTTATTGGAAAATTTGCTACGTTCCCACAAGAGTGATGAAGTTGTTGTTTGTGAAACATTGTTAAAGAACAAAGACTGGAAACCATTTCTATCAGGATTTAAATGTTTTTACAGTAAAGGACATTCTAACAAAAAATCAGGTGGAGGTATTATGATAGGGATTGAAGATAGTTAATGACACCTGTGATTATTATATGTTTAGTGATTACACCAATATATAGACCGTGTAACTGGGACAATAAAGACAACCCTGGAACACATAATTGTTGGAGTGTATAGACCACCAAAGTAAAGTGCAGATGTCCTAGAGGAATTCATACATTTCTTGTGTGAAACACAGGAGGGAAGAATAATTCTAGCTGGGGACTTAAATTTGCCAGAAACATACTTGGAATAGTATTGATTCAACAAAGTTAGTAAAGAAATTATTCACAGCATATATTCAGGAACAACAATTTCTTCAGATTGTTAAAAAACCTACCAGGGGGTGGAACATACCAGACATTGTTTGTGTTCCCAAAGAAGTTACTGTAACTTCAAGTCAAGTTTTACCACCATTGATATGCAGTGATCATGGGGTCATAAAGGTTAATTTGTTGCTAGATAATTTTGCCAAACTGAAATCTAAGCCGATGCACAGAGAAATTGAGTGCAAATATCAAAAACAATGTTTAACATCGGGATCTAGGCATACAACATCAGGGGGATATCTGATTAAGGTAAGAGACAAAAAATATAAGAAATGGAAGAGAGGTCGAACTACAACTTTGAAAACTGAAATAAGCTGGACAAAGCAGTAAGCATGGTGTGAGACAAGATCAAGAAAAAATTGAAAATTATATAAAATACTGAGCATAATAGGAAACATTTTTATAGATACATAAGACATGTAAAGAGTAAAGACACAAATTGATAAACTTTGTGCAATTCTAAAATTTATTCTCAGACGCAACAGATTATAGATGTATTTTCAAAATCTTTTGCAAAACAGTTTGGCTCCACAAAAGGGGTGGCAAGATGCCGTAGTGACATCTAGGTAATCTCAAATACTGGAATCAAATTAGATTATATTGAAAAAGAACTGTGTAAACTGGATCCAAACAAAGCACAGGAAGGAGACGGAATTAGTAACAATGACCTGAGAATACTTCAGCAAGAACTTACAGCACCATTATATCTATTATTCACTAGGTCATATAAATATGGGGAGATTGCTCAAGATTGGAGACATGCGCTTATTAAGCCTGTCTTTAAGGGAAAGGGGAGTAGTACTAACCCAGAGTCCTGTAGACCTTTAAGTCCACTTTCATGTTGTGGAAACGTAATGGAGAAGGCAGTATTGGATAGGTTATTGTCAGAAGGGAGTGCCTTCTGTGTGGAGTCTCCATGTCCCCCCCGCAGTTGGGTGGGCATTCGAAAGACGTGCGTAAATGGCCGTGCCTTCATTGAACGTCGAGCTGGCACCTCTGTGTTCATGAAAGTCAACCGCCAATCATTAGCGGACCAGAGTTCCGCTGTTGTAACCCCTAACCGGGAAAAGCTGAAAGACAAACAACAACATTGTCAGAACTGCATAGGTTGAGACTTGAAACCATATGTCAGCATGCATATGTTAAAAACAGACCTATTACCACCTGTAACATTATGTTCTATAACAATATAATGGCTATGAATGAAAAATTGTGCTGTGATGTGATTTATATAGATTTTTCATACACAAAACACTGATCAATAAATTAGTACAACTAGGTATTGATGTACTCTTGATAAGATGGATAGCTGCATGTCTTACAAATAGGACATGGCCCGTATCATATGGTAACTGGACAGGTGAAATCCTTGGTTACACTCTGGGCATACCTCTCAACCTGGAAACATCAAAAATCTGGACAAGGCCCATGAAAAATAGGTACAAATCTGTATGCTGATTAACATCTAATTTGCATACATAATTATGTAACCCCACCCACTCCAATGTAATTGTGGGATACCAACTTTCGAACGCAAATTGAAGAACAGACAACCAAACCATGGCACCAGAGTCCCCCTGCAGCCATTGCAGTGTCCTGTTACCTGGCTATTTTGCCCCATTTACCATAAACACTAATGTATGCATTACTGCTTTACTTCTAATGATTTGAATTTTTATTTTTACATTTTACAGCACAACAATGCAGAAACACTAAAAGACATCATCTGGTAAACAAAGCAATACTGTCTCACAATGAAAATAGGCTTGACATTAAACTTTGCCCTTGAAACTCACATTCATTGAAACAGCATTAAAACCCACACCACATCCAAAGAAAATGCATCTGGTCAGTGGTGGATAAAGATTACCTTTGGGCTGTTTTCAAATCATTGGCCCCTTGCACACAAAACAAAAAACATACATGTGTTCTTTTCTTTATACACCTTCCTGACTTTATTAAATTATATTCCTTGTATAACACACATGTTAGAGAGCATTTTAAATTTATTGTTTGAACATCACCAGTAATCTGTACTGTAGGCAATGAAACAAAACACATGAACTAATAATGACAAAACTGCACAATTCAGTACTTTTCCATCATAAAAGTCTGCTTCCACACCCACACTATACATAGAATGACAGTAGTGTAAGCCATAGGCATCTTGCACAGCGTATCACACTTGAATTTTCAATTTCATTTTTTTTTGGGGGGGGGGGACAAAGGGTCAACCAGGGATACATTTTAAACATTGCTTGTATAATTTTGAAAAGTTGCTAGAATAAAATGTTGTGCTACCATCATGCATTTCACTGGCAGGTTTTGAACACAGGACTCTAGGCACTACATTCAGAACAACATACCACTATCCCAAATCAGCAGCTGCCTGAAAAATAGGAAAACTAAAACTTAATAGCCATCATTTAGTGAATTCATTTCTCACTTCTCAACATAACTCTTAACCTCAACACAAAAAACATGGACAAACAACAAAGCCAATAGGGGAATACAAATTCAGTTCTCACTTCTCACTCACCATATCTCTGAACTGTTAGCACAAAAACAATAATAGGGGAATACAAATTGTGTGCTCACTTCTTATCATAGCTCTAAACTCTTAGCACAAAGAAAAACATGTTCTCACATATCATAGCTCTCAACTCACTCAGAAATGGTGGTAGCTAGGGATAGTAGGCTCTTTTTACCCTGTACTAAAGGTACAGGGTTTGAGCCTGAATACCTCTAGCCACCAAGCCCATTATATGGGGGCATTTACACACACACACACACACACACACACACACACACACACACACACACACACACACACGTACTGTTTCAGCTTCTGTTCAGTAGGGGATAGTGTTAGAAGTTGCAAAGAATATTGTGAAGCGTATGATATTAGGATTTAAAGTTTGGGCTAAGAGAATACAGGAGTTGAACTCTGTGCTTCATATGAGAATAGAACATCTGAAGAGAAGGCAAGAGGTAATGATGTCACCTGAAATCATAAGTGGCACGTTGCAGACATACAATTAAAACAAGTTGGAACTGTTTGTCAGAAAATAAACTAAGACATATTGGGTAAATTATCATTTATGATTATCAGTATTTTGGTTAAGGCTCTGCATATGGTTTGTTTTTCAAAGTGCAGTGTAAGTTTATTTTTAAAGGATGTGTAGTTTATTAAGTCAGTAATTATGAAAGCTTACTCCTGAAGTTGCCTACATAAAATCTGAAGAGGGCATTTCTGTACAAATCTTCAAAATGTTAGTTTTTACTAGTACTTTGTTAGGTGACAGCAGTGTTAGGGTGAGGTTTCAACTGATGTAACGGTTGGCTGCCCTGAACTGGGATGCAGATATTTATGGACGCTATTTAGGATGCTAAGGTCTAGTTTATTACTGAAGGATGGCTGGATAGTTTTGTGATAAGATACAGTGCTAGGTTCTAACCGGAGAAGTAAGGATGAGCCTAACAGTTTCTTGATAGGTTTGTTCTGGAGAGAAAAAGGTTTTTGATAAGCCTCTGTAAGCTTTACAGTTGCAGAATAGTTTGAAATATATCTGAGAACTTCAGCTGTTATTTTGCTTTAGGAGTTGTGTGCGACAAAACACATACATAAAATGTGGCTGGAGTTCAGTATGACAAAACACAGATAAAATTTGGTTGGAGGAGTTAGGTAGGTGCTAACTAGCTTGACAAATGACAAAAAACATACATAAAATTTAGCTGTAGGAGATAGGTTTGTTGGTATGTGCCCCAAGGAACAGGAAAATAACAACACACACACACACACACACACACACACACACACACACACACACACACACACACGTACTCGTTCCTTACCTGTTTCAGCTTCTGTTCAGTTGCTGCCGCCATTAATCCACTGCTCTGCGCTTCAGCTTCCCGGCTTGGTGAACTACTCTTTGCTGCCATTAATCCCTGCTGTTGTTGCTGCCATATCCCTGCTTCTGTCGAACTGCTCTGCACAAGCGTCTGCCATACCATATCCCCCTGCACAACCAATCCTGGCTCCTCGGCAAACGAACTGCTCTGCAGAAGTGTTTAGCTTCCCTGTTCTGTTCCGTAATCCTGCACAAGCGCGGCCTGCCACTTGCAATTCCCGCTGTTTTAAAATTTAAGTCAGCCAGCCGGAAATGATGATATGAGCTCCTTCAGCTCAATTCCGACTGGCTGGTAGCCTGACGAAGCTGACGTCATTGCGCACGTGATGACGTCAGCTCCGACAGTGCGAAAATTTTAAAAAAGCTAAGAAAAATCGGAAATTAAAGGGTGCCACTCGGGAATCGTGGCACCCCTTCATTTGGACCCCAAAACTCAGTAAAAACCGAGTAATTCGGAACGGTTGGGAGGTCTGACTCTGGGTGTTCCGCAGGGCTCTGTATTAAGCCCTTGCGTGTTTAAATTGTATCTTTCAGACCTAACTTTTTCATCTGAGGTGTTCTGCAGTCTGTATGCAGATGACTTGAAATTGGGTAAACTGATTGCATGTGTTACAGATAAGGCGTGTCTGCAAAATGACTTGACTAAATTGACCGTTTGGGCACCGGAGAATAATATGCTGATAAATACATCAAAAACTAAGCATATGAGATTTGGGAGACATAAATTGAAAGGTGAATATTTAATACCGCACCCAGTGATTGAAACTGTAGACTCATTTAAGGACCTGGGTATATGAGTAGATTTAGCTATGAGTTTTTCTAATCATGTCAACCAATTGGATAATGATGGTTATAGAACTATAGGTTGTATAAAAAGGTTTATAAAGTTTAGGAAATCAAAAATAATGAAGTCATTGTTTGTTAGTTACATTAGATCCAAACTTGAGTGTAGAATAACAATATGAAAACCCTATAAGAAAACAGGCATGAGTAAACTGGAAAGAGTACAGCGGAAATATACCAGGAGCATCCATGGATGTGAAACATTCAGATATTTTAGTCTTTCATAATAACTTAACTTGTACGGTGTCTCTTACAGATATCCAAGAGGAGATCTTACTTGGGTATATAGGGGATTTAGAGAAAACTACCTCTGGGAATGTTTGGGGCTATCAAAAAGTAATGAGAGTCATAAGACAACCTATGTAGAAGAGTCTATAGGAATGGGAAGTGTACTAATTGGTTCTCTGACAGAGCAGCTGATGCATGGAACAGACTACTAAATTACATTAAAGCAAGTACTAGTTTAGATATTTTTAAGAACAGCCTGGACACTTATTATGGGAACAAGTGTTTTGGTATGTTGGCAAGCTAGAAGGGCATTAATGCCCGTGCCTGAAATATTTGTATGTTATGTGTTGTTGAGCATTTTTGGTTAGACTTTCTCCCATTTGCAGTTGCATTTTAAATAACTTCTACAGCATTGCAAGATCTCTAGCTTAGAAATTTTATTAACTTGACTTAGTCTAACAGTAAGAATTTCATGTACTTAAATCTGCAAAAACAAGCCTAACAAATTATTTGTATCTAGCAAACAACCTATGAACAAATACCTGAACCGGGCGAAGGTGAAAATTAGCAAGGTCAGATTCTAACTTCAAGATGATAAAACTGGTTTCTGCAGAGGGAGTCTCTGCTCGGAGCCTTCTTGAGTCAACAGCAAGGTGCCACTCTTCCATGAAAGGAAACATCTTTGATCCCTGCAGTTTGTGATGAACATTTTGTAAAAACCTTAAGATACAAATCCAAGTGCATGTAGGAGCATCTGAAACTGGCAGTAACTGACTAACCTTCCCAACCCCCTTACCCAGAGGCAAGGGAAACCTACTCAACTCCATGACATTACTGATGTGAAGATAGGCGTGCAGGAAGTCTAAACAGCACGTCCAGTTTGTTATAGACAGACATGGAAGGGACTGCACCGTCATACTTTCTAGAAGACTTGGCAAGACCCTTTGTGGCATGATTGGCAGTATTGATATTAGTATTTTGCCACTACTACATTTCTTGATGCTTGTACCCCACCATGTAAAAATAAAGTACCACATACCATCAGTGAACATTTTTGGCCTCTGCTTTAGTTTAAAAAAATGGAAAATGTGTTTTTCTGTATGAGTATGCTGTTGAGGATAAAACTTTAATCTCAGTGACATTATCATAGGAAAAGCAGGAGGTATGCCCATAAGATTGAATGAGTGCATTTTGAACATAAGCTAAGACATCTCTAGTAACGTCAGTGGATGCACTTCATGCTATCACCAAGAGACTTTAACATGGGATACACTAAATTTATTTGGGCCTAGGTAAAGTTTGAGTCTTTCTATTAAAGAAGACTGAACTAAAAGAGGAATGAGATGGACACCAGAAAATGCAGTACACCTAGGAATATTCCCAAAGCTTGGTTTTAATTTGGGACATCTCTGAAAGAATGTTTTATTTTAGGGATTGTTACAAAAAAGTGGAAGTGCAACTAGCAGAGCACCCTGTCCTTGATGTCTCCTGCTGGTAATTGTAGTGCTGAGTTGGCTTTTTAGTAGTTTGCATTTGTATGCTGTGTTACAGCATTCTGTGTTTATAATACATTAGTTGATCCCCTCCATAGGGATACAGTAGTGTGTTTTTTTTTGTTGTTTTTATAATTTTAATTTCTTGTGTGTTATTACTTGCCTGATTGATTTGCCTTAGCAGTCCCATCACTGTTGTTCCTAGGTGATAATGTCTTCGTCTGCAGTGGGTGTTCTGGGGATTTATGATTTGCAGGAGGTGAGTCTTCCTAACTGAGAGGTTCTTGTGTTTTTTTTTTTTTTTTTTTCTTACTGGGAGGTGATCTTCAGGCACCGTCTGTGATAAGTAGCGTTTTGGGCACCTACTGCCAGCTGGGAGACTCAAAGGTTGAAAAAAAGCATGTGACTGTTTTATTATATTAGGTGGTGATGTTAATACATGTCACATTGTTCCCATCTTGATGCTTAGTACTTTATCAGCCAGCAGTCTCACTAAGATAAGATATTGGTTATTGTGAAAGCAGGTGGTTTCAGGTCAGTTGTTGAGCAGCAACCCCAGGCGCTGCCTGTTAGATGAATGCTTCTTTTTGATGAATGTATGAGTTTTCTACTCCCTCTAATGCTGCTCAATTGTAGTTATTTCTAGTACTCTAGTTGGACACCAAAGAAAGCATCGTACTTCTGTATTTCAGCAGTTTACTACTAGAATTAGATGCACATTTCTGGAGGTGTCATCCATCTTTCGTAGGTGAGGTATAGCAATGTGTTTCTGGCACCAGCCTCTATGATTTTATATTGTAAGTTTTCAGCCCCACAAAGGTATTCGTATGAAAGAACACAGACTGTGGAGGCATTTCCAGTGTCCAGCCCTGGTTTGCTTATTCTCAAGGTTTATTCTGTTCAGTTGTCTGTTGTGGCCCTGGTCATTGTGAGGTTAAGGTCCAGAAGACCCTAGCATGATTTTTGTAAGGGGCAGTGTAACTTGTCTTTTATTTATTTTTTTAGTTTTTTTATTCATTTTTTAAGAAGACCAGTTACCTTTTGTTCTACCATACCCAAAATAATAGTGGCAGTTTCATGTATGATAAAAAGTGAGAAAAACACAGGTCTTGTTTGCTCATCCATTTTATTGCGATTGTGTCATTAAGATACTCAGTCAAGCCAGTTAAGAGTTTATTTATCTTTGTTATCCAGAGCCGTGTGAAGCATCCAGCAGCTTTTAAATGTGTTGATCAACTATGTATCCTTTTCCATAGAAAGTATTTTTTTAATAAAAACGTGGCTTGTGAGTTTATCTCACACGTTTTAATGAATAAAGACATTCAGACATTTGTTCTAGATTAGTAGGTACTTGCAATATTCGTCTGACTCCTCCTGAGTCATTTGAGCTACAGCAGACATTGCTGATGTGAGTGTAGTTTGACACCGAGGAGTACCCAGTGGGACATGGGTGTGACATGGTAATACCTTTGTAGCTATTATTGCATAACAGCTCTGATGTTCTCCCAAAAGAATTTTAGCTCACTTACAAAATGTATGTGCTATGCAACCAGAGAAATATAAAAACAGTTGCAATATAAACGGGTGTTGACGAAGAAAACATTCTAGTTTGTCATTTCAAATCTCTGTGGAAGAACTTTCATTTGAAAGATTCCTAATGTGAGGAGCAAACACAGTGGTGTAACGAAGAATGCATTGATGGCGGTACTGCTGTGAATGTCACTTGCATGCTTTTTCATGTACTGCTAGTGTTTAACTGGTGCTTCATTCCACATAGCTACTACTTATAATTGTTGCCATTTCTGCTTCCCAATCATTCATCTTTCGCTGCCAATTAGCCTATTCATTCATCATTACTGGGGTGGGGATCGTCCGTGGGGGAGGGGAGGCATCATTTAGACCACCATCAGGGGAGGTTTGAGATTTTTTGTACTACTGCTCTTTAACCCCACTGTTCATGTCCTGTACCACTCCAAAGTTCAGTTTGCAGTGGCCATGTTGGCAAGGAAACACCACTTACGTGGGTGACATAAGCTCTCAAAATTGCCTTGCTCCCCTCAAGGCCAGTGCTTCTGCATGATCTCTGATCTCTGTCAGGGATTCTACAATAGGACTGAATGCCAAGACGTGCATGCATTCTGTCCCCATTTCAGAGGTAAGCTGGCAAAGCCACATGACCTTTCTTCTCCCATGCCAGCTGCAGCTGGCAGCTGAGGTACTATTGATACTCTGATCACCTGGGTTGTAATCAGGGCTTTATCCCTGTGTGCCAGTGAAACTGACTGCTAGATTTGTAAATTAGCCTTTATGCTTTAGATTGTTGAAGTTTGGGACACATTTGGAATACACTGAAAGTATGGAATGTCACATTGTGTCCAGGTAGTGTCTTATCTGTTTAAAGTGCATCTGGTGATTGTTATACAGTTTGTATCTACTTATTAGCTGCTGTATTGTTATCATAATCCCCCATGTTAACGGTGCAGCAGCTAATAAGTAGATACAGTTTGTATGTATGTATTAGCTGCTGTATTGTTATCATAATCCCCCCATGTTAACGGTGCAGCAGCTAATAAGTAGATACAGTTTGTATGTATGTATTAGCTGCTGTATTGTTATCATAATCCCCCATGTTAACGGTGCAGCAGCTAATAAGTAGATACAGTTTGTATGTATGCATTAGCTGCTGTATTGTTAACATGGGGGATTATGATAAGGTCTTCAGTAATAACAATGTTGCATTTGAGAAATGGATTCAGAAATTATTGAAGCTCAAGATGCATTACCTGTTTAAAAAGAAAAATAGAAGTGTAGCAGTGCAAAGTCTCTAACAGCTTTTAAATCTGTGATTGTGTTTACTTTTTGAAGTGTTGTACCACTCTGCCAGATGTAGGGGGTGTTTTGATATGGGATTGGTTTGCAGGTTTATAAAACTAGGCTGTTCATTTACATTTATCTGGCAGCTTTAGGTGAGTTACTGCTTTTAAAGCTCTCAAGCTTGTTTCTGATGTATTTCTGTGGTGACTGTTGGGTTTGTAACAGCAGAGTTTATACTTAAACACCTCATCACAGCAAGTGTGTTATAGTGAGGTACTTGTGTATGAGCCTTGCAGTAACAAGTCATTTATTATGGATTACTCTCTGAGCATACTTCAGATATTACAAACCAGTCATTTTTTGTTTAGAAAATAACACCTTTTTGGATGTAGTAACTACCTGATTGATGCATACTGAAGTTAAAGTATCATTTTGAGGGAACAAAAAGAGTGTTAACCATTCCTTAACAGTCTTACCATTTAGTTATGTTCTGCTTTTTTGCCTTTGGAAGAGTTGAGGTGTGAACGTTTCTCCAGACCAGCTGACCTGATGACTGTAGTCATGGCAGGACACTTGCAGCCTAACACCGAATGTGTGATGAGACCTTGGGACCCAGGTGGGCATTAGTCTCTCCTTTGATAGTCACATCGCCACAGTAGTCAGGAAGTCCTTCTGTGTGGCACACCTCATCATAAAAGGGTTCTCATCCAGGAAAAAAAGAGGTCATTGTTCCCCTCTACTCAACACTCATTAGACCCATTATAGAGTACAACGCCCCTTTTGGAATGTACCTCGCAAGACATCTGCTGCAGCTGGAAAGGCCACAGAAGTACCTCACAAAGAGGATTACTGGCCTCAAACAAATACCCTATACTGACCATCTCAAAAAAACTCCAGCTTTACTCTGTAGCATATCGCCTACTCCGAAGTGATCTCCAACTAACATATAAAGCTATGTCAAACCCAGAACTGTTGGACATGCTACACCTAAAGAAATCCCAATCCCTCGGAGCTACACACTCTAGGGACCTAAACCTTGTCACCGCAATAAACAGGACATGCTGGAGGGATAGATTCCTGTCCCAGAGACTTCCCATACTCTGGAACAAGCTACCCATCTATGTCAAGCAAAGTTCTTCATTAGCACTCTTCAAGAAAAATCCTGATGAGTGGATGGGAAATAGGAAATACACCCCGGGATCACTTCTTTGTCTCTGCTCGATAGTGGCACAGGAAAATAACTTTCTTGGGTGGTGCTACAGCCTAGTACCGACCTATGAATGTCATAATTTGCAAGAAGAACATTTTTATTCTCTGCATATTAGATCTGCATGATTATTTGTGGTGGTAGTTGCAAGTAAGGGAGAGAGAGAGAGAGTAGGCAGCATTGCTTTCTGTCCAGTATTACACCAAACCAGTTTTGAAGTTCACATTTGTAATTTGACCCAGGCCTGCATTTGGTAGGGTTATTGATCTACCTGTGGAGAATTCAGTCTTAATTAACGTTTAGGACTTAGTTTGCTGTGTATGCTATGTTTGATGGATTAACTTCCCCAGGGTAATTTTGCATTTCCCACTTCTGATGGATACCATGCATTTCTCTCAGTATTGTCCTGTTACTGCATCTGTGCACATTTAATTGGATTCTAAATGGCCCAGGGTGCATTTTCAGAAAAGTTTTGGCAAGTCATTCAAAATGTTCTGCTCTCACCACCTGAGAGAAGAATTTGGCAACCTTATTCACTACTCTGTCTTTTAGCATTTTGAGATTTTACTGCAAATTACACACTTTTCCCTTTTGTTGTGGAGTTCCTACTTTGTTTTTCTCTACTTCGTTTATTTGGGCTTTGGCTTTATTTAGCCAGAATGACTCTGACTTGTGTGGCAAGTCTGACAGCAATAAGCAAATTACATATGTTGGCAGTTGTGACACTGCCAGCCCAGCCATCTGGAATTTTGTGGCTAGTCGTGTGTCATTTGTGAATATTAATATGATTCATATGCTTGTCTTACAAATATAAGATAATTATATGTTATGTGAATGTTAAACTACTGGTGCAGAAGTGTGTGAACTGTGTTATGTACTGAGCTTCAAGAATGCATCCGCAGTGTACCCTATTGGAAAAGAATAGAAATGTATGTATATAAACTATATGTCTGTGCAAATGTATGTTTTAATAGTGGAAGCTGAAACCTACTGAGCTAACTTGCAAAACGTCAAGAAAATAAGTGGAAATTGTTTTATGATTGTGTCATCTCAGTTTCAGTGCAGCAAGCAGTCACATTGTCTAGAGCTAGATGTTCTTAGTGTTTCACTGTTGCAGTCATTACATTTGGTAATCTGCTGGCAGGTTGCCCTCAGTCGGCCTGATTAACAAAGTCTTGGGTCCTGCGTCGGTTGCTGTCCCTTCTTCCATGACGTCAGGTTGTCAGGGGTATAAAACATGCAGACGACACCATTACTCCAGTCTTTCTTACCGTGCGGTGCCCGAAGCAGAAGCAGTTCGCAAGTGCCAGTCAGCCGACTCCTAAAATTTTCGTTTTCGAGTTTCAGAACCGAAGTCTTCAACTTAAAGCTAAGTACCCCCGTTGGGGAAACTTTTTCTTGCTCCTTTCTGATGTCAGTAAAAGTTAATAATTGCATTACTTGTGGAAAACAAATACCTCATAAAGATTTTCATCTGTACTGTATTCCTTGCTTAGGCCCTGACCACGACGTACCTTGCTGTCGGATTTGTGCTTTATTTAATCAGTGCACTATCCGTCTGTACTTTTTTGCCTCTAAATATTTTGATTCTCGGTGTAATTATCCAGAAAATAACGGTTAGCTATCAGACTACCGGGATTCCGAAAAAATGCAAAGAAAAAGAGACAGGCCGTCGAGGTCTAAAACTGCTGACAGTGCTTCTAAGCTATTCGCCAGTTCGCCGGTACTCAGTGAGGCGCTTTCGCAGCCCCTGATACCTGGTACTTCTGACTCGCAGGCCTCTACTGAGACCCATTCAGAGTCAGGTATGCCACGAGATGCTTCACCAGTGGAACCCGCGGATGTCTCTACCTTGGATGGGAATGGAGCCACTGTGCAGGCACCAGCTTCTGAGGGTGTATTCAGGTCTTCAGACTTGCATATTAAACCGACTCCACCTATTATACTAAGGCCTAAATCTCGATCTGTGTCTAAACAAAATTATGCCCAGGCCACATGTTCAGGCCTCTATGCCTAAAAAACAAATGATCAAAATGGCTGAAGGTCTTATTACTCTAATCAGGGGTAGTCAACCCCCTCCCCCTTCTAAGAGGCCTAAGGCTGAGCTTGACTATGTATCTTCTGATCAGGACTCTGTTTCTTGTGATACTACTAATGACCTGGATTTGTCCATCCCTACTTATAAGGATTCTGATGCAGAGGATTCCATTCTCTCTGCCCCCCACCCTGAGAACTTTTCTTTTGGGGAAACTTTACATACCTTAAGGGGGAGCATTTCCACTGGGCAGGTCAGGAATTTTCTGAATCAAAAAAGAAGCTTAGCTATTTCCTTCTACCTCAGCATAGGCCTTTGGCTGTACCGACTGTACTATACATTGTTGATGTGTTTTCGGAATCCAGTATGGCCCCTGATTCCCTGCCCTCCGGCTCCTAGTAAACCTGACAGATACTACAGGGTTCCTGAGTCACACAAGTTCCTTTTCAAAAATCCTGTTGCGGATCCAGAAACCATTTCTCAGGGGCCCAAGGGCATTAAGGCTTCTACTGCTAAAAATCCTACCCCTTCTGATAGAGACTCCAGAGCGCTGGATAGATGGGATAAAAAGTTTTATACTTCTGCAACCTTTGGCAATCAGGGCTTTAAACTGCCAATTTCATATGTTAAAATATCAACAGCATATTACTGGACTGCTTAAACAGAAAATTGTGTTGATTTGTGTGAAAAATAAAGATTTACAGGATTTATTGCATTCTGCTGAAAAAGTTGGAAAACATACTTTGCAGTGTGGTTTTGATTCCTTAGAGGTCTCTTGCAGGGCTGCTGTGACTGGGTCTGTGCTTAGAAGGCATGCTTAGCTTAAGGAGCAATCTCTGCCTGATCATGTTAAAGCGAAATTGTTGGATGCTCCTTTAAATCAGGACCGCCTGTTTGGCAGTAAGCCTGAAGAAGTTCTAAAAAAGATGGAAGATAAAGCTAAATCTATGCTAACTGTAAAAGGCTTCTTACAAGTGCAACCTCCAAGATTTAGTAGACACTGGCCTACTACGAATTGGTCCTTTCCAGCTCCTTCCAGATCCTCTCAAGCCAAACCCAGACACACCAAAAGCTCCAAGTTTCAGTCCCAGGGGACTTTCAGAACTAAGCAATGGGGGCCTCCACTTCCAAATCTGGAAATAACAAGACCACTCCCCTCCATGGTAAACGGTCTCAATGACTTTCCTTTAAAATTGCCAAGCACTTGCCTTTTAGCCGCCCCTTTGGGGAGAAAATTGCTCTTCATGCAAAAAAAAAAATGGGAACTCATAACCCAGGACAAATGGGTTTTAAATATAGTGTCCCAGGGATACATGAGCAATCCCCCCCCCCCCAAAAGGGCGGCTAAAAGGTAAGTGCTTGATAATTTTAAAGGATACAGATTTCATTTCCACACTTTGCCAACACCAAACGGTTGGCCAGACCTGCCCCCAAATCAGTTGGCAGAGGCTCAAAAACAAGTACTTTCCCTCTTAAACATGGGGGCTATTCAACCGGTACCACAGGAGGAAAAGGGACAAGGTTTCTATTCCAGGCTTTTCCTGGTAACCAGAAAAGACAAATCATGGCATCCAGTTCTGGACCGGTCTACTCTAAACACCTTTCTGGACATTCCAAAATTCAAGATGCTGACTCTTCACCAGTTACTTCCTATGCTAGGCAAAGATGCCTGGTTGGCAACTCTAGATTTAAAAGAAGCTTACCTCCATATCCCAATCAGGGAATCTTGCAGAAGATACCTACACTTCAGAGCAGGCTACTTGCATTATCAGTTCTCTGCACTGCCCTTTGGCTTGTTTACTGCGCCCAGGGTTTTCACAAAGTGCCTGGCTCCAGTAATTGCATTTTGCAGGCAAAGAAATATTCAAATATATCTATACCTGGACGATTGTCTAATTCAGGCAGAAAACCAGGCCATACTTCTAAATCATCTGGCATTTGTAAAAAGGGTTCTAACTTCTGTGGGGTACACTATAAATGAAAAGAAATCACAACTGGTACCCTCTCAACAGATTACATTCGTGGGTGCAAGCTTGAATACAGCTGCCCAGATGGCTTTCCTCACACCAGAAAAGCAAATTCATTTGGTAACTTACTTCAAACAAGTGGCCACAAACTCTGCTTTCTGCAAGACAAATACTGCAAGCCTTGGGGTTCATGGCCTCCTGCATTCTTCTAATTCCATATGCAAGACTGCATATGAGGAAACTTCGATGGTACTTAAAAAGTCTATGGAGTCAACATTGTCACAGCCTAGAAACAATGATTCCTATCATACCTTGCCTACGCCTGGAGTTACTGTGGTGGGCAGAGGCCTGCCACCAGAACAAGGGACTTCCATTCGCACTACCCCCTGCCGCCCAAACCCTAACTACAGACGCATCAGACTATGCATGGGGGGCTCACCTGGCAAGGAAGTGCATTCAGGGCAAATGGAACCCGAATCAAATGCACCTACATATCAGTCAAAAGGAAATGTTAGCTGTACAGAATGCTCTGACAGCCTTCAAGGACTACATTCTTCCAGGACAACTAATGGTAAAGACGGACAACACCACGTTTATATGGTACATAACCAAGCAGGGGGGGTACACATTCGTACCCCCTCTGCAGACTAACCATGGCATTGTGGAACACTGCCTTGAGCTACCAAGTGCACCTACAAGCTCAATTCCTGCCAGGAAAATTGAATACACTGGCAGACGGACTAAGCAGAAATCTCATGGACCCATACAAGTGGAAACTGGAACCACGGATTTTCAACATGTTGACAAGCAAATGGGGGGATCCCAGACATAGTTCTGGGGGGAGGCAAATAGATCTATCAGTTGGACAGGTTTTGTACAAGGACTCCCCACAGTAAAAGTCTACGCCTTTCCCCCTCTGCCTCTGCTCTCCAAAGTTCTGCTAAAAGTCAAACAGGACAAACCAAGAATGATTTTAATTGCTCCAGACTGACACGCCAACACTGGTACCCACTCCTGCGCAGTGTGTCGCGGTTATCTCCCTGGCACCTGCCTCAGACACCTTCCTTGCTGTCTCAGCAGGAGAACCAAATTCTGCACCCTCCGCTCCCAACATTGAATCTTGCAGCTTGGCTAATCACTTAAATTCACCCTTAGCATCCCACAGCAAACCTGTGATGGATGTCATCTTGGAGGCGAGAAGACCTAGTACTAGAAAATCTTATGCTGACAAATGGAAAATATTCTGTGCCTGGAACCTTCTGAGATGCTTCACAAGGGCCTGTCTTTTTCCTCTATTAAAATCCACGCTTCAGCTGTTTCAGCTCACTATAATTTAGAACCACCCCTCTTTTCTCATCCCCTCAAACAGTATCTCAGAGGGGCAAAAAACTTGAGACCACCCAGGACAGGTCCTGCCCCTGCCTGGGACCTTAACTTTGTTTTGGAGAAGCTCACTCAACCTCCTTTCGATCCAGCTGCTACTGCAGATTTAAAATTTCTTTCTTGGAAAACAGCCTTCCTTTTAGCAATCACTTCAGCTAGAAGGATATCTGAATTACATGCCCTTATGGCAGTGGAGCCTTTCATCATCTTTCATGCGGACAGGGTATCTCTGAGAACCAATCCATCCTTCATGCCCAAGGTGGTTTCCAGTGTGGCTCTTAATCAGTCCATACATTTGCCAACCTTCTATCCCAATCCACAGAACAAAGGGGAGTGGATTCTGCATTCCTTGGACATGCACAGACAACTACTTGGACAGAACTAACTAACAGAACTTCGAAGAAAATCAGAACAATTGCTAGTAGCATTTGCTGCTGGGGCAGAAGGGAAGGCTATTTCAAAACAAACCATTTCTAAATGGATAAGCCATTGCATTCATTTCTGCTATAAGCACCATGGAAAACCTATCCCCCAGGGGGATCAGATCTTATTCCACCAGGGCTGCATCTACTTCTACAGCCTTTCTCAGAGGTGTTCCTACCAGGGATATTCTAGAAGCTGCTACCTGGAGTTCTGTATATACTTTCACCAAGCATTATCATTTACCTTTTTTCTCTAAATCCAGAGCTGGCTTTGCCACTGCTGTCTTGCAGGGCCTTATAACTGGTCCTAATGCTGTATAATTTCCTCCTCCCAATGGGAATTTACCCAAATGTAATGACTGCAACAGTGAAATATGAAGAACATGATAGTTGTGTACACTTACCATAAATGTAGATGTTAGTGTATTCACTGTTGCAGTCCTGGTTACCCTCCCTCAAGCCCCGTTTTTTTTTTTTTGGCTATACCTCTACTTTCTTTTACTATGCTTAAAAGCCTTTTTGGTGTATTGGCTTTTGGTTGGAGGTATATTTTTGTGTTTTTAATTTTATTTGCTCCCTGTTTGGGGGGCGCCTGACATCTGGGGCAAGAAAAACTAATGTAATGGTGTCGGCTGCATGTTTTATACCTCTGACGTCCTGACGTCATGGAAGAAGGGACAGCAACCGACGCAAGACCCAAGACTTTGTTAATCAGGCCGACTGAGGGCAACCTTGCCAGCAGATTACCAAATGTAATGACTGCAACAGTGAATACACTCGAACATCTACATTTATGGTAAGTGTACACAACTGTACTTTTTCCTGTTGTCTTGAAACAGAAATAATTACTAGGTTTCAAATGTAAAAGTGTTTTTTATTGCTCTAGGACTTCCTAAAAACTGCACACTTTTGAGAGTGATGTATTTTTGACACAGAGGTGTTAAATCCTAAGTATCTGTTTAGCCTGAGAACTGAAGTCAGGTGGCAGAGTGTTGTCATCTGAGCTAACCCAGCAGTAATGTTGATTATTAATTTAAGAACTCTCTCCGAGAAAGTCTGTGCATTTTGTTTCTTTTCTTGGACCTAGAAACATCCATCATCTGCATTTGCCTTGCTCTGTAAGTAAGTTATTTTGGGCATAGTGTCTTTTAGATGTAGATAGGCATGTCACACAGGAAAACCAATTGGTTAAAAACACAAAAAGAAAAATCTAGCAAAGCTAGACTTTCCACTGTGTGACATTCCTCTTATGCTGTGTTGATGATGCCATAAGAAGGCAGAAACATGCATGTCCAAAGCTAGTGGGTTTGGCTTTATTGGTCTGAAATTGTCCATAAATAGACTTGAGAGAAAAAGTCATGGACATTCAAAAAAGTCATGGACATTCAGAATTTCCATTTAGCAGAAACACCTGATATCCTTAAAGGGCAATTTGCATATATCCCATGTTGCCTCTCATTTAAGAGGTTTAAGGTATCACACAGTGGAAAGTCTAGCTTTGCTAGATTTTTCTTTTTGTGCTTTTTAACCATTATAGATAGGGATGTAGTAAAGATTAGATTAAACGGTTTCTGTATTTATTTGGGACTGTCTTTCAATGTTTTAAAATATTTCATGTGATTCTAAACTCTGTAGTTCCTGCGTTTGAGTATTGTCTTGTTATTTTATATTATTAAATATATTCAAACCTTTTTATTGTGACTGGTTTGTTTAGAGATATTTAAGCTCTTAGCGTACTTGCATATGTATTTGGTGACACTGTACAGGCCACTCTTAAATAGCCTTGAAAGTATTGGTGACACTTAATATTTGGATAATAGTAACATTACACTGTAGGATTGGCACCCTTTGTAAGGGCCTTAGAGTAGCTGATAAGTAGTGGCTGGTGGCAATGATAACTACCTTATAGTGTGGGCTGAAGGGGGCATAGCTAATAAACCTGTGCCAGCCTTCCCCAGGAGTGTATGTGTGTGTTCGTAAATAAATCAAATCTGTGTGTGTCAGCTACTTGGGCAGGGACACAAAACACTGGTTGAACAGAGAGGGTGCTGGAGGTTTTGGCTTGATCACTCAGCTGATATCTTAACTCTATAGCTGTGCCAGTGAGGAGTCTTATTGAGGATCTGGAGAAGGAGGGAGAAACCAGCCCCAGATTGACTGTGATCTCTGTGTGCTCTTAAGGTACATTACTGTGTGTGTGTGTGTGTGTGTGTGTGTGTGTGTGTGTGTGTGTGTGTGTGTACTTGTCATCCTCCCAATATGTATGTCCCTCACTGGTGCTAGTGGTGAGGATTGAGACTCCTTTATTACTGGGCCAGTGCAGAGGCGCCACAACAGTTATGATAAATGTGCTTATTTTATAGGTCCTTGGCATTAATCTGTACCTTGTGAAGTTTTTCAAAATTTTCATAATGTTTTAAGTGTAAAGCTGCTTTTTGCTTCCTAAAAAATCTTCCTGCTTGACGTTGTTTCCACACAGAACTCATCAGTTGTTTTTGATGCTTTTGAGTGGGGAAGGTTGGAGGCGTGTTCATGCACTGGTGATTGAGAAGTCCCCATGTCTCTGTGCTGTGATTGCTGTTGTGGTGCTGAGCTTACCATCAGCATAGGTGTCGCTAGCCCTGTGTGCTCATATCCAGACTTGGAAGAGCTTTTTCTTATCATGAAGGTAAGTAGCCTCCTGCTATTCAGGTCACTGACCAGGGCAGTTGTGGAACTTCAAAATGAATAGACAAGTTAAATTGGTCTTCTCTTCCAGACCTATGAAAGGAGTAAAGGTGGATCCAGTGAGAGCACCAGTTTTCCTCTGCGTAGATTCATAGGTTAGTACTAGGCTAACTGCCCTTGCGAGCCATTTTAAGCCTAGCCAGTTATCCCTTGTGAGACTCGAACCCTCCTGCTGTTTTAGGTTGCAGGAGAAATTTGGTTATGGATTGCAGGCATCGAGCTTTAATCTTGCTGTGTCCTTTCTTAGTTGCTGAAGTCCCAAAGCTGGCCCTTTTGGGTTTTGGGTGGACCGATGTCAGTAGCCCTGATGCTGAGCCCCTTTGTCCTGTTGTCCCAGGCTGATCCTGTTTTGCCTCTGCCAGCTAGTTTGGGCTAACTTTGTACGTGTCTCCCTGCTTTGTTCCACCGTTGATGCCTTTCTGGACATGACAGGCTCAGCATTCACTCCTTCTGTGCTTGCTGTCTCCCCTAGCTGTCATGTGTTGGATCAGGTGTGGGCTTACCTGACGTTGCATAAGCCAGCATTGATGGAGGTGATGCAGAGATATCCAGCAGACAGTATCCTGATTTAGCCTATTTTAGGGGGGGGGGGGTCCTCCATTGATGATCCTAGAACTGAGTAACCTGGTGTTTGGGAGGTCCAGTGTGAACTTTGCAAACTTCTCATTTAAGACTCGTCAGTCATCTGTCTGTATCTTTCACTGTGGGTTCTATGATTTTCTCAGGGTCACTAGGTTATCCTCAAAGAATGGATGTTTTTTTTAATGAGGTGGATGCTTCCCCCATAAAGACCAAGAAAGCAGACCAAGAACCCCCTTCAGTGAGAAGAGGCAGGTGATGGATGCAGGTCTCTCTCGTCACCACTGGAGGATCCCAAGTTTAGTGAAAGTCTTGCAGGTTACGATAGAAAAATGGTAATTGGCTCTTCCAAGGCATATCTTCACCACGGAAGAGACTGAAAGATGCCTAGAAGACTCTCTTTAGACATACTCCTGGGTAGTCATTTGTCTCACTGACATCACTGGAGATGTAGTAAAGGTTGCATGAGATGGCCCAGACACAGTATTATTGCATCTGAAGACACACAATGGAATTGTTTGACTCCCACTAGACTGTACAGCCTAGGTGTTGCCTAAGCTGACTGTGACTGTCAGTGGCAGTGCTGTGGGGAGGAGTCTTGCTTCTTTGCGTCAGCCTGTCCAAGGATATTGGGATCTGGCATAGCCAAGGTCCTTCAAGCCTGGCTGCATCTTTCTTTCTTTTGCTGATTATACAAAGGTAGTGTACAGGGATGCACACTTTAACTCATTCCCTCCGGTACAGCTCTTTTGAGTATGTACCTTTAACTCCCAGTGGGTGTGGCTTGAGCCTTACAGTTCTAACAAAATGCTCATTGGCAATGGACAAATATCAATTCAGTTGTGTTTGCCATCATGTATGCTTCAAGATAAAATACTCAGATACCTTGTATGTAGCATGGTTTTGGAATTATTTATGCAAGTATGAGCATGCAATATTTGACGCCTAGAGGAGCAGTGTGAGGTAACTGCAGAAACAGCTGGAGGAGCACTTGGCTGTAATGAGTTAAGGGGATGTCAGTATTTGTGCTTGAAATAAAACCTTATCTGTAGCGCAAGGAAGAGAGCAATTGCAATACTGTTCAGCTGCTGAGGTGATGGTTCATTCTCCTTTTCCAGAACATGTGAGCCATTGAAAGTCACTTTTTATGCACACTCAGTGGAGCCCATAGAGACAGGAAACTTGCCTAGTTACCAGTAGCATCGCCTCCACTCACTAACCAAGGGAGACTTTGATATCAGGCCAGTGAATTTTGGAGTCGAGCATCACAGGATGCAGCCATCATTCACAGTTGCCTTGTAATTTTTGGGTAGCCCTGTATCCTCTTCCCCTCCCCTGTATGTCTAGCATTTGTGCTACTGCTGGATGGGCTTGAGGAATTATGGCATGCAACTCTATCCCCAGGCTCAAGAGGTGTGTGCACTGTGCTATCTATCCTGCCCCCCAGCCTGATGTCTATTTCTCTTCACCTAGTAATCCCCTATGATCCTATCGACCGGTCATTTCAAGCTTAGCCGTTTCATGCCAAACTAATGCTATAGAAATATTAGTTAATATCCAAGATTGCATTTAGCAATGACTACCCATGTCCAGGAGGGTTGTGGGGCTATTTGCGGTAAGAATTTACAGTGCCCCCATCCACTCATCCAAGTTCCTTTTGAACAGTGTCATAGAGGTGCTCTGTTTCACATGAATAGGTAGGCTATTCGAAAGATGCGGCAGTTGCTGGGAGATGAATCTGTCCCTCCAGCATGTCCTATTTAAGTCATAGGCCATATTTAGGTCCTTGGAACGGGTGGCCCTAGTCCTGTTTGATTTACAGATATGCAGCAAGTTCATTAGGTTTGGGTTTGAGATTGCTCTATAAGCCAGGCACAAGTCTGCCCTAAGAAGTCTATGTATGATATTGAGTAAAGTGACAGGTTCTTTAGTCTGTCAGTGTATGGCACATGCCAGAGTCCCTTGATCTTCTTTGTTGGAAACCTCTGAGGTCTCTCCAGTTGCTGCTTGTGCTTTGTACGGTGCATGCCAAACGGGGAGTTGCACTCAATTATGGGCCGGATTAATGCCGAATATAGAGAGGTTATAACCCCTTTTGCTCTTGAGGCAAGGCAATGCTTTTGTTAATAATGTATGCTATGTAGAAAGCCTTCCTTACTACAGTAGACACATGGTGGTTAAAGTTAAGGTCACGGTCAACTTGTGAACCCAAGTCCCCCTACCACTTCATGGGTACTTAAGATATTGTTATTGATTTGATAGTGTGAAGGGACATTGTTTGTGCCAGAGGGAATGATGATGCATTTCTTTGCATTCAGTCTGAGAATGTGACTAAGACCCCAGTTGTTTGGTCTGCATAAGACCTTCCAGGAATATACTGACTTCATTTGGGGATTGAATAATTGCACCCAGTTTGCAGTCATCTGCAAAAATGGTCAGCTGCAACCCCTTAGGTTTGACCTGAACTTCTGAGAAGTATATACCAAACAGTAGGGGGCCCAGAGGCCCATCGCTGATCCCCTGTGGCACTCTGCTGGTAACAGATCTGCTGGTTGATGTGGAGTCACCCATGTTGATAGTGTGTGCCCATTTTGTGAGCCAGTTAGCTACCCATCTTACAACAAAGGGGCTTACATTCAGTTTGCTAAGTTTCAGTAATACCAGAGTGTGGGATTATGTTGAAAGCCTTTGCCAAGTCTAGGTGTGCTGTGTGCACAGATTTGCCCTCATCAGTGGCCCTGGTTACATTTTCCAAAACATTCATAAGATTTAATAGGCGGGATCTGCCCTTGATGAAGCTGAATTGGTTAGGATCCAGAGTTTGGAGGTCGCCTATGTCTTTATGAGGTCCATAATGATGCATTCCATGGCCTTGCAGATGAGGCTGTCAGGCTTATGGCTGCGTAATTCCTTGGGTCTATTGCTAGGCAACCTTTGTGGAGGGGGAATAACTGTTACTGTTCTCCATTCCGCAAGAGCAAAGCCTGTGAGTTAGACTATGATTGAAAAGGGTACTTAATGGTGAGGAATGCTGTCTGGTCCCATAGAGGCTTTGTTTTTTGCCTTGGACAAGGCTTTGATGTCCTGCTCATCAGATATGTAGGATGGGGTGGGTTGGGGCAAGGTTTGTGATAAATTTGGAGGGGATGAGGGTGAAATTTTTGCTAAACCTGTCTGCTGCCAGGTCTGCTATCTCTGTGGGACAGTGTGTGATACCGTTGGTTACTAGTTCTGCACATGCTTGGGTCCTACCTTTTTACACTATGTATGTAGCTATAAAAGGCCTTATGTGTTATCCTTGGCTGTGCTGGCCATGTTTTTTTTCAAAGAGGCCCTTAGAGAATTTGACAAGTTGTCTTATTTGTCTGTTGAGGCTGAGGAGGGCACTTTTCCATTGTTGGGATCTCGCCTTTGTTTTCATGGACAGCAACTGCTGGATGTCCACCGTGGTGGCTTATTTTTACTTGGGGCTCTGGCTTTGATTCTTTCTGGTACAACCGAGTCTATACACTTATACAAGTGATTGTACAGGACTTTAGTGTAAGCTTAAGTGTAGTTACCACTTCCAGCTGGGGGTGGGGCTCATAATGCATTTATACTTTCACCTAGGAGGGTATAGTTTGCCTTGGTGAAGTTTTTTAGTGTGTTAGTGTCTGCTTGAAGGTGACTGATTTGTGGTCAGATTTATCTAATGAGGGTCCAACAGTTGCTGTAGTGCATCCATTTGGCATGTTAGTGAGGAACAGATCTAGTATGTTTGTTCCAAGGCATTTGAGTTAACAAAGTCGAGGAACTTTTGCACTAGCGAGTTCGGGCTAGAGTGGGTTTTCCAGTTGATGGTGGGATAATTGAAATTCCCTATAACCAGTCATCCTTGTGGCCAGCTTCATCAGTTACCTGAGCTGCTAGTCAAACTCTGCTCATGTTGGTAGTAGTCAAGGCTTTATCCCCCTACACCACTAATGCAGCAGCTTGGGGAGTTTATTAAATTACCCGTGGAGTGGTTAAGTGATGGCTACTTCAAGCTTATAAAGCTTGACGTAGAAGGTGTGAAAATGCTACAGTATTTTATTAGCTAGATGTCTACTCCCTGCACTCTTTGAACTTGTGCCTCAACTCCGAGATTGCCATACCTCAGAGAATAGGGAATATTCAAAGAACCTGCAAGCTCAAACTTTGGACTGAAATTGTGAAGCTATATTTCGCACATTGTCAGTCATTTAGTTTTGCTGTTCAGGACTCTCACAGATGAGTCTTGGAATATCAAATGGTTACTGATGTTCTTTGTGTTTCACTGGTGCAGTTATCACATTTGGGTTATCCCTGCCAGGGTAGCCCTCGGCCGGCCCGATTACCAGAGACTTAGTATTTCTGCCTCAGTTGCTGTTGCTTGAGGACTGACGTCCGGTCATCAGTAGTATAAAGTAAGGCAGCCGACGCCATTACATCAGTCTTTCTTGCCGTGGAGCCAGAAGCAGTTTGCACGAGTGCCGGTCGGCCGCTATCTTGAGATGTTATGTGATCCTATCTCGCCTACATTCTGAATGATGGGTTCGGAGCCGATCCCTCGGCTCCGACTCGGCACGCTTATGCCAAAGAGCGAAGTCTCTTATTGGCTGAGCTTCCTATATCCCAGGATGCACCACTGCCAGTCCCCCAGATCTCGTTTGCCGCTTCCCTGCGAAGACGTGGTCTCGAGCTGGCTGGGCTGAGTAGCTTTTATTAACTACTTTTTCTGTCAGTTTTTTGCTCTTTTATATCACAAAAGCTGTTTTAACAGCTATCGCTGCCTTTGTGTACGTTTGAGTGGTGAAATTTGTTGTGTGTGATTGGGTTGAGTTTGTTTCGGCCCCCCTTACAATCCAGGGCCTTTTCGGTCAACCTTTGTAAACTTTAAGCTTTTAGTGGTTTAAAGTTCCCGGTCATTACAGCTAAGGTTGTGTTTTACACTATTACTGTAAACCTTGGGTTTTTTGTCACAAGCGAATCTATAGTTGTTAAATTTCCTGTCAGAAGTTGTTTAACATCATGTCTCAAACCCCTAGGCCTTCGGGCTTTAAAAAATGTTCTAAATGTGCTTTTAAGATGTCTGTTACTGATGACCATCTACTTTGTGTATATTGTTTAGGGGCAAAGCACTTGCAGGAGTCATGCAGCGTATGTCACGCTTTTTCCTCAAGGGTCCTCCAGGAGAGGAAAAATAAATTGATTCTCAAGGGGTTAATTAAACCCTCTTTTGAAGAAGCCTTGTCTTCCTCTCCGGCTCCTGCCAAAGAAAGGGCTTCGGTTCCGACCAGTCCGTCGGATCCGACTGCCAAGAGACCTAGGCAGGCCTCTCCTTCGGCTCCAAAGACTTCGGAGCCGAGGTCGGAACGGTCTGCCTCGATGCCTCCAGTATCGACTCCTGGCTTCGAGCCGATGGCTGGGGCATCGAGGCGGGTCACCTTCGTCGGCTCCACTGCTCTCGGAGCCGACAAGGGTCGCCAGCTCAGACACTTCCTCCTCGGCGAAGTCTACCTCGGCACGGATGGAATCTGGTGTGTGTGTTCCGTCGGCGCCGATACTCATCGAGTCGCCTCGGGCCGTCCCCTAGTCCCTTGGGGCCGAGGGAGAGGTCTTCTCGAACCCGTTCTGTTTCCACTCGGTCTTCGAGAATGTCGGATTCTGATATAGACAGGGTGCTCCAAAGACTGTTCCAGTCCCCAGTCTTCCAAAAATTTGTTTCGGTTCCGACCCAGTTGGCTTCGGAGCCAATGACCATGACCCACCCCATTGCCATTCCTCCTCCGACTGCTTCGGCTCCGTTGGAGCAGGTGCTCTTGGAGCCGGTGGAGATCTCAGGGTCGGCTCCGACCCTTACTCCAACCGGGCCTCGGGTCCGAGTTTGTACGTGGACTTCTTCGGCTGGACCCGAGGGTGATGTTTGGGACCTATGCTTTCGGTTCCGAGCCTCCCTCTCGGTGCTTGCTGCGGGACTTCCGTCTACTATCATGGCTCGGAGACCGGACACTCCCAGGATTCTGGGGTCCGGCTTTCAGGGCCATGAGGAGTGCCTTGGCCAAATCCTCTTCGCCATCTCTCCGGTTTTACCAGCACCTTCCCTGGGCGTGGAGACTGGGTCTTTGGCAGTTCCCCTGTCCGTAGCCAGCGGAGCCCTGAGGTTACCCCCAGTGGGGGTTCCCCTCCTCCTGAGGGTTCTTCGGAGTTGTCTTCAGAGGAACCCCCAAGGAAGAGATCGTGCAAGAGGAAGCACGTGGACTCCCCCGAGTCTATTACATCGGACACTGATATGGATGATGCGGAGGGGTCCCCTAAGTCGTCCTCGGATGATGTCTCTTTTGCAGACATCTTAGAGATCCTCAAACAACGAGGCGGCTGGATATCCAAACCCCCCTCTGCGGACGAATCAGTGCTCCTCAAGGCCTTTGGGGCTCAGCCCTCCGCCTCCTGGGTGTCTCCGCCCTTGACGAGCTTCTGGATTTAGTTTGTCGAAGGGCGGGAACATCCAGATACCGTGGAACCAGTCCCTTCTCGTCCAAACAAATTTTTATCTGCTCCCCGAGAAGGAGTTCCTTACTAAAGGAGTGGCTGTAGATGCCATGGTGGTGGCATCTGCTACACAACAGGGCGTGGCAGAGGCTTCAACGTCCATCCATCCTCCTAATAAGGAGTCTAGGAGCATGGATAGGTGCGGAAGCGCACCCTGACTTCAGCGGCCTTTACCTTAAGGTCTCTGAATTATTTGGCACATTTTACCAGGCTTCAGAGGGATCTGGTCAAGGAGTTGTCAGATTCCTCTCGGGTAACCTACCTGAGCAGCTAGCCCAGTCCGTTAGCTCTCAGTTGGCTATCCTTCGTCAATTGCTAACTCGTCCATGAGGCTCATTTCCTATGCGGCGAAGGCGGTAGAGCGGCAGGCACAGGCGTGGCTCTCGTGAACAAGCCTGGCTCCGCTTGTGTCAGTTCGGAGGCCTTCAAGTCTTCCTTCGCCGACGCTCCTTTGATGGGTCCTCATTGTTTGGACCCAAGGTGAAAGACACCCTTACCGCTGTGAGCAAGAGGGAAAACGTTATCTGCCGTAGGGGCCCGTTATTCCACTCCCTTTCGGCCTTACCCCAAGGCCAAAGGAGGGAAAATGTGGTTCAAAATCTCGCAAGTTTTTCTCCCAACAGCAGGAAGATTCCCGTCCAGAGGCAGAGGGCGGGAAATTTTCAGGGAGACGCCGTCCCAGAGGCGGCAGAGGGCCCGCAATTCTGGAGACCGCGAGTCCTTTCGTGGCTCTTCAGCCTCCCACACGACATGAGGGATTGCCCGGCTGTGCTGCTCGGAGCCAGTTGGGTGTCGTTTGCCAAGCACCTAAAAGCCTGGGAGTCAATCACTCAGGACAGATGGGTGCTTCGGATAGTGCCGGAGGTTACACCATCCCATTCAAATACTCACCCCCTCCGTCCAAGAGAATCCCGGACCCACCACCCAGTCAAAGGGAAATAGCAGCCGCAGAAGCTTTAAAGCTGCTAGAAAAGGAGTCATCCAACCGGTCCCCACAGACCAGATCGGATCAGGAAATTACTCCAGGTTCTTTTTAGTGCCAAAAAAGACAGGGGACCTGAGACCAATATTGGATCTCAGCAGACTGAACCAATCCGTCACGAAATCCAAATTCCGAATGGTCACGTTGCAATCCATTCTCCCGTTGTTGGAGAAGGATGTTTGGATGTGCTCCATAGACCTCAAGGACGCCTATTATCACATACCGATACATCAGGCGTCCAGAAGGTATCTGCGCTTCAGCCTGGGAGTCAGTCATTACCAATTTTGTGCGCTGCCCTTTGGTCTCACCACAGCCCCCAGGGTGTTCACCAAGTGTTTGGCAGTAGTGACGGCTCACCTGAGGAGTCTTGGATTCCAAGTGTTTCCCTATCTCGACGACTGGCTCCTGACTGCCACCACCAGGCATCTACTAATGGACAACCTCAAAGCCACCATCTCCCTGGGTGTTTCCCTAGGGATTACATTCAATTGGTCAAAGTCTGTCTTGCTGCCCTCTCAGCATAAAGTTTATAGGAGCAGAGATAGACTCAAGATTGATGCGTCTTTCTTCCTGCCGAAAGGATCCGAACTTTACAGGGCCAAGTTCAAGCTCTGATCTCGAGATCCAAAGCCCCAGCCAGGATGGTCCTACAGGTTCTAGGCTCAATGTCTGCCACGGTACTTTTAGTTCCTCTAGCAAGGTTACACATGAGGATTCTTCAGTGGCTCTTGTCAACTCAATGGTCCTTTCAGGATCTTCCCTCAATCACCACATCATGATTACGGAAATATGCAAAGGGACCTTCGCTGGTGGCTTCAAACATCCAACTTGGATCAGGGAAAACCCTTTGTTCTCCCCTCCAGTGGTTACCCTGACGACAGATGCCTCCCAGATAGGGTGGGGGGGGCATTGTCTGGGCAGGCTAGTTCAGGGCTCCTGGCTTCCGGACGAAGCTCTTCTCCACATCAACGTGTTGGAGATGAGGGCTGTACTTCTATCCCTACAGGCCTTACACAAGTTTCTTCCTCAGGGCATCATCGCCATCCACACAGACAACATGTCGGTGGTTTGGTATCTGAACAAACAAGGAGGGACCAGATCGTATCCCCTTTGCAGAGAGGCCATGAGAGTGTGGGAATGGGCTGCAGCTACCAACCGTTTCTTGGTAGCGACCCACATCCCGGGAAAGTCAAATGTATTGGCGGACAAATTAAGCAGGACAATTCTCTCTCCTCACGAATGGTCTCTAAACCGCACAGTAGCAGCCCAGGTTTTCAAGAGATGGGGGACGCCGTGCTGCGACCTATTTGCAACTCCACAAAACACCAAGTGCCAAAGGTTCTTCTCCTTGATTCCACATCAGGAAGTACCAGCCATGGATGCTCTAGCACAACCTTGGCCCACAGGGCTACTTTATGCCTTTCCTCCAATACCACTCCTTCCCAAAGTTATTCAAAAAGCTTCTCAACTAGGGTCTTCAATGATTCTGATTGCCCCATACTGGCCTCGTCAGATATGGTTTCCTTACCTGAAAAAGCATGCAGTGGACGATCCGTGGACCTTAGACCTGATCCCGGATTTGCTAATCCATCAGTCGGGACATTGGCATCAGTCCCTTCAATCTCTGAAATTGACAGCTTGGCTCCTCCACTTCCAACCTTAGTTAGAAGTCACACACTAGACCGGAAGTTGTTCACATTTTATATTCGCCCACAAACCCACCACTAACAAATTGTACCTCAGTAAGTGGAAGAGGTTTGCTATCTGGAGCTCAACTCAAGGGCTTAGACCCTATCACTGCTCCTGTCCCAGAGGTTTTGAAATTCTTAACATCCCTGTTTAATCAGGGATCTTCTGTCTCAACTATTAAAGTTCAACTAGCTGCTATCTCTAAATTCCATGAATCCACGGATCCTCCTTTGATGAGCAGCAGACTATGCAAAACATTCATTAAAGGTGCGAGTCTGTTAAGACCACCAGTTTTTCATCCTGCACCTCCGTGGGATCTTGATTTGGTGCTTCGCATTAACATCTCCCCTTTGAACCGGCTGCTACATGCAATTAAAATATCTGTCTTGGAAAACGGCATTCTTAGTGGCTATTACTTGCAAGAAGAGTCTCAGAGCTTCAAGCCCTGTCTATTAAACCACCGTTTGATTTTCCACAAAGATAGAGTATCACTCAGGCCTAATCCATCCTTTGTTCCAAAGGTCTGCTCTAGTTTCTGTCTTCAACAATCTCTAGAACTACCAGTTTTCTTTCCAAAATTCTCTAATGAAGCAGAATACACTCTCCATAAATTGGATGTTCACAGGCAATTACGTTTTTATTTAGACAGGACTCAGCAACTTCGTAAGTCAGACCAGTTGTTTGTGTCCTTCTCAGATAATAAATTGGGCCAAACCATCACAAAAGCTACAATCTCAAAATGGATCAGAGATTGCATAACTCAGGCCTATTCTTCTTTGAATAAACATCTTACATCATCTGTCAAAGCTCATTCTACCAGAGCTATGGCTACTTCTATAGCCTTTCATTCCAAGCTCGCTATATCGGAAATTTGTGCTGCGGCTACTTGGTCCAACCCGCACTTTCATTTCCCACTACAAATTGGATGTGGCATCTAAAGGACGAGCATCATTTGGTTCCACGGTACTCAGGAGTGTTTTCCAGTGAGCCACCCAGGATTCAGGTGCTAGGGACGCTGTCCCATCATTCAGAATGTAGGCGAGATAGGATCACATAACATCTTTTAGTTATGTACTCACCATAACTTCAGATGTTTGGGATCCATCTCGCCTACATTCCTGATACCCACCCGCCTTCCCCCTGACTTGCAGATCAGAAGAGATTGAACGGTTTTGAGCTCCACTGTTTTATCTTGTTTCATCTGACGATGTTATATAAGCAGGGTATGCATGTGTGCATGTATGCGGACAAACTAGATCTGGGGGACTGGCAGTGGTGCATCCTGGGATATAGGAAGCTCAGCCAATAAGAGACTTTGCTCTTTGGCATAAGCGTGCCGAGTCGGAGCCGAGGGATCGGCTCCGAACCCATCATTCAGAATGTAGGCGAGATGGATCCCAAACATCTGAAGTTATGGTGAGTACATAACTAAAAGTTTTCGTCTACTGAATTCAAGTTGAAGTCTTCTAAAGCTAAGTACCCCATTAGGGATCCTTATTTATTGCACTAACAGATGTCAGAAAAAGTTAGTAATTGTTTCGCCTGTGGAAAGCAAATACCACACAGAGACTTCCACTCTTACTGCTTCACTTGTGTAGGCCCAGACCACGACGTCCCCCATTGTCGCTTCTGTGCTACGCAAGAACTATCCATCGTCGGGCCCTTATTGTAGACAGATATTTTCGCTTACAGTCTTCGAATTCTGATATAGCTTTGATAAACCATCCGACAGCAGATCTTCCAAAAAAACGAAAAGATAAAGACAGAGACAGACCACACAGGTCCAAACCTACCGATGACACTTCCGTTAAACTAGTCATTAGTTCTCCGGTACTCAGACGCTTTTGCTGCCCCTGATGCCCGCTTCTGTTGATTTGCAGGCCGCCACAGAGACCCTTTTGGTGTCCGGTATGCCGCAAAACTCTTCTTTGACTAAGAATCCTGCCGCCATCTCTACCTTGGATGGGTCCGGAGCCGCTGAGCAGGCACGGCTTCCGAGGAAGTTCTTTGCACTACTGAATCTCGACACAGACGTCTTCATTTGCGACTACCGTTCTTTCAAAAACGACCGATTTTCTTAAGCCCAGGGTACAAACCACACCCAAGAAACCGACGACCCACTGTCATGCACCTGTAACCTTGCCTCAGTCTCAAATGCTTAAAATGGCAGAAGGGCTTATGCTGATCAGGGGAAGCCAAGCTACCCCCTCCAAAAGGAAAAGAGATGTGTCCCCTGTAGTTTTGTCTGGACAAGAGTCACATGAATCTGATGCATCTGAGTATGAAGACATTCAACCCCTCTCCACTTATGAGGATTCTGATGCAGAGGATTCCATTCTTTCGCCCTCTCCCCCAGAGGATTTTTCCTTTGGGGAAACCCTGCATACTTTAAAGGAGCATTTCCAATGGGAGAGTCAGGACTACCCTCAGTCTAAAAAGAGACTCGGGGGGGGGGGGGGGGATTCCTAGATCTTCCACAACACAGACCCTTGGCCATCCCCCCAGTCCTGAATGTTGTGGAGGATGTTTTCCTCAAATCCAGCTTGACTCCTGACGCCCTTGCTCCTGCTCCCAGAAAACCAGACGGGTACTATAGAGTCCCTGACTCACACAAATATCTTTTTAAAAATCCTACAGCTAACCCTGAGATCATTTCTCAAGGGCCAAAAGGGATTAAAGCAACCTTTGCTAAGAATCCCACCCCCTCGGACAGGAATTCCCGAGCATTGGACAGATGGGGTAAAAAAAGTTCACACCTCAGCTACTCCTGCTATCAGGGCACCAAATTGTCAGTTCCATATGCTGACATTTCAGCAACATACCTTGGAAATCCTTAAACAAAAAATGTGTTCCTTTCCTGCTTGGGCAGAATCTAAAGATTTACAAGAGTTGACGCATTTTACAAGTCAAGTAACTAAACACACGTTGCATTTTGGTTTTGACGCCCTAGAAGCTTCTTGCAGGGCAACAGTCACTGGATCTGTCATTAGAATGTATGCATGGCTTAAGGAACAGCCCCTGCCAGACCATGTCAAATCTAAATTGTTGGATGCCCCCTTGCACAAAGATAACTTATTTGGCACTAAGGCAGAAGAGGTCTTAAAAAAGATGGAAGGAAAAGCAAAATCTATGCAAACAGTTAAGGATTTCTTACAGGTCCAGCCACCTAGGTTCAGCAGGCATTGTCCCTCCAAACACTGGTCCTTTCCTGCTCCCAGTAAACCAGTGGACTACCTCCACTTCTAAACCAGGGAGTTCTAAGCCACCCCCTTATAGTAAGAACTCACAGTGACTCTCCTCCTCCACCCCCTCCCTCTGCCCACCGTCACTAACCCCTAGGAGGAAAACTCTCCTTTCACTCAAGCACCTGGGCCACCATTTCCAAGGACCACTGGGTTCTGAACATTGTGTTTCAGGGGTGTTTCAGGGATACAAGCTTTCCTTCCACACCCTTCCAACCCCAAAAGGGTAACCAGATCTACCACCAAATCAGTGAGCAGAGGTTCAAAAGCAAATATTTCCCTGCTCTCTATGAGGGCAGTATAGCACGTTCCTGCATAACAGATAGGCCAGGGTTTCTACTCAAGACTTTTTCTGGTGCCCAGAAAAGAGGGCACGTGGTGCTCCATCCTCTATCTATCCATTCTGAACACCTTCCTGGTGATCCTGAAATTCAAAATGCTCACCCTCCAACAGCTGCTACTCATGCCTTCCAAGGACACTTGGCTAGCCACTGTGGATGTAAAAGAGGCTTACCTCCACATTCCTATCAGGGAATCATGCAGGAAATATCTCTGCTTCAGGGCAGGATCTCAACACTTTCAGTTCTCTGCGCTTCCCTTTGGCTTATCTACTGCTCCCAGAGTTTTCACAAAATGTCTGGCTCTGGCCATTGCCTTTAGCAGACAAAGAAATATTCAGATTTATCCCATACTTAGATGACTCCCCTGTTCAGGCAGACAACCAGGAAAAGCTGCTCAAGCACCTGGCCTTTGTAAAGACCCTACTAACCTCCCTAGGGTACACGATCAATGAAAAGAAATCCAAACAGGTGCCCAGCCATAGGATAATATTCCTGGAAGCAAGTCTGTACACAGCATCCCAGAAGGTATACCTTACTCCAGAGAAACAAATTTTTCTGTCAGCCTACTTCTCTCAAATGGCCACCAGGCCCCAGCTTTCTGCAAGGAAAGTCCTGCAAGCTCTGAGGTTCATGGCATCTTGCATACTACTCATTCCATATGCCAGATTGCATATGAGAAAACTTCAATGGTACCTAAAGAAACTTTGGTGTCAAAACTCTCAAGACCTGGAAACCATCTATAATTCCTTGCCTCAGAACACAACAAGGGAATGCCTTTCTCCCCACCCCCCACCACCCAGACCCTCACCACAGATGCGTCAGACAATGCTTGTGGTGCATACAGGGCCAACAGAGCCCACAGCAAATCCCTCTCAGTCAAAAAGAGATGATGGCTGTGCAGCATGCCTTAATAGCTTTCAAGCCCCTTCTCTCTGCAGGGGCTCTCCTGTTCAAAACAGACAACACCACTGTGATGTGGTAAATCAACAAGCAGGAAGGGGTTCACTCCTACTCTCTATGCAGCCTGGCCATGACCCTTTGGCACACAGCCTCTGCCATGTAACTACGCCTGTTAGCACAATTCCTACCAGGCTGTCTCAACTCTCTAGCAGACCAATTAAGCAGAAATTTTCTGGACCCACATGAGTGGCAAGTCCAAAAAAGTACCTTCACCCTAATAACTCAGAAATGGGGAACCCCGAAGGTCAACCTCTTTGCCTCCCACACCAACCATCAGCTTAGCAAATTCTGCACCAGGTAGCATCACTGCTTGGCTTGGAAAGTGGAAACCCTGCCCTTCCCCTGGGTCAGTCTATTGGTTTATATTTTTCCTCCCCTATCTCTCATACCCAGGGTACTACTCAAAGTAATGGAGGAAAAAAACAAAGACCATTCTTATTGCTCCAGACTGGCCCCGGCAGCACTGGTACCCCTTGCTGCACAACCTGTCCATGCTACCCCCATGTTATCTTCCTCAGATCCCAAACCTCCTGACCCAGAGGGAAGGGGAATTCATTCATCCCAAATTGCAGACACGCAGTTTGGCAGCTTGGCTTATTCCCTAACCCCAAACCAATCTCCCAACCTCAGTAAACTGGTTTGGGATGATGTTCTTAGTGTTTCACTGTTAGTCATTACACTTGGGTTATCTGACTGCAGGTAGCCTTCAGTCGACCCGAATACCAGAGTCTTGGGATTTCTGCATCGGTTGCTGTCCTCCTTCCATGACGTCAGGTCATCAGGGGTATAAAACATGTAGCCGACCCCATTACATCAGTCTTTCTTGCCGAGAAGGAGCCCGAAGCAGAAGCAGTTCGCAAGTGCCGGTCAGCCTCTACCTGAAATTTTCGTTTTTTCGAGTTTCAGACCTGAAGTCTTCTAAAGCTAAGTACCCCGTTGGGGATTATTTTTTTCTTGCTCTAACCAATGTCAGAAAAAATTAACAATTGTCTTGCCTGTGGAAAGAAAATACCTCAGAGATTTTCATTCTTACTGTGCCACCTGTTTAGGCCCAGACCACAACGTACCTCGCTGTCTGTTTTGTGCTTTGTTTAACATCCGAACCATTCATCGTCAGGCTATGTTTGTAGCCAGATTCTTTTGCTCTCATTCTCCGTATTCAGAAATGGCTTCAGTAAACCATCCGACTACCGATCTTCCGAAAAAGCACAGAGACAGACCTCATAGGTCAAAAACTGGCAACGACTCTTCCGCTAAGCTAGTCGCCAGTCCGCTGGTGCTCAGTGAAACGCCTTTGCAGCCCCTGATGCCCGCTTCTACAGATTCGCAGGCCTCTGCTGAGACCTATTCGGCCTATTTGGCTTCTGAGGGTGTATTCCGACCTACTGATATTCATATTAAACCGACAGCTTCATTTCCAATTAAAACTACAGAGTTGCTCAGGCCCAGAGTTCGCACTGCGCCTAGAAAACCGACGTCCAAAGCGCATGCTCAAGCTCCCATGCCGCAAAAACAAATGCTTAGAATGGCTGAAGACCTTATAACTCTAATTAGGGGAAGCCAGCCTTCCCCTGCCAAAAGACAAAGAATTGAATTTCCATCTGATTCTACAGACCAGGAGTCTGATGACTCTGACCCTTTTGATTACCAGGACATACCCTTATCTACCTATGAGGACTCTGATGCAGAGGAATCCATTCCCTCTGCCTCCCCTCCAGAGGATTTTTCTTTTGGTGAAACCTTGCATACCTTAAGAGAGCACTTCCACTGGGAATGCCAGGACTATCCTCAGTCCAAAAAGAGACTCGTGGAATTTTTAGATTTGCCTCCGCACCGGCCTCTAGCTATACCCCTGTCCTGGATATTGTAGATTGATGTCTTCTTGGAGTCCAGTCTTACTCCTGACACCTTACTACCAGCTCCTAGAAAACCTGACTGGTACTACAGAGTTCCTGACTCTCACAAATTTCTCTTTAGGAATCCTACTGTAGATCCAGAGACCATTTACCAGGGACCTAAAGGCATTAAGGTTACTACAGCCAAAAACCCTACCCCTTCAGACAGGGATGCTAGAGCTTTAGACAGATGGGGTAAGAAGGTATATACCTCTGCAACTCTTGCCATCAGAGCTTTGAATTGCCAGTTTCACATGTTGAAGTACCAGCAACATATTATGGAACTAATTAAAGAAAAAATGGTGTTACTTCCAGATTGTGCAGAAAATAAAGATTTACAAGAGTTGATGCATTCTGCAAACCAAGTTAGTAAACATACTTTGCAGTGTGGGTTTGATGCCTCAGAAGCATCTTGCAGGGCTGCTGTCAGTGGGTCTGTACTGAGAAGGCATGCTTGGCTAAAGGAACAAGTCTTGCCTGATATTGTCAAAGCAAAATTACTAGATGCTCCATTAAATCAGGATCGTTTGTTTGGCATAAAAGCAGAAGTTGTTCTTAAAGATCGAAGAAAAAGCTAAATATATGCAAGCCTCAAAGATTTTTTTTACAGGTGCAGCCACCTAGATTCAGTAGGCATTGGCCTTCAAAAAACTGGTCCTTTCCAGTCCCTCTCAGGCCTTCTCTGTCCAAACCCAGGGGAAACAGACCACCAAAACTACAGTCCCAGGGTATGCAGAGATCTAAACAATGGAGTGTTTCCACCTCAAAACCAGGGAGTGGTAAGCCACCCCCATATGGAAAAAGTTCACAATGACTTTCCAGTTATCCTTCCCAGCCATGCCCAAGTACTTGCGCGCCCCCTAGGAGGAAAACTCGCCCTTCATGCAAAAAACTGGATATCCATTACTTAGGACCAATGGGTTCTAAACATTGTATCCCAGGGATACAGATTCTACTTCCACTCACTGCCAACTCCAAGCGGGTTGCCAGACCTTCCTCCAAACCAGTGGGCAGAGGTGCAAAAGCAAGTACTTTCCCTTCTCCATATCCAGGCTATTCAACTTGTTCCAGTAGAACAGAGGGGACAGGGTTTCTACTCCAGACTGTTCCTGGTGCTTAGAAAAGAGGGCTCTTGGTATCCTATCCTGGATCGCTCTATTCTCAACACCTTTCTGGTGGTCCCAAAATTCAAAATGCTTACACTGCAACAGCTTCTTCCTATGCTAGCCAAGGATGCCTGGTTAGTCACCCTAGACTTAAAAGAAGCTTATCTGCACATCCCCATAAGGGAGTCTTGCAGGAAATATCTACGTTTCAGGGCAGGCTCTATGCACTATGCATTATCAGTTCTCTACACTTCCCTTTGGCTTATCTACTGCACCCAGAGTATTCACAAAATGCCTGGCTCCAGCCATTGCATACTGCAGGCAGAGAAATATTCAAATCTACCCATACTTGGATGGTTGCCTAATTCAGACTGACAGTCAGGAATTGCTACTTTAACACCTGACATTTGTAAAAGGACTTCTAATTTCACTGGGATACACCATCAATGAAAAGAAATTACAACTGATGCCCAGCCAATAAATTGTATTCCTGGGAGCAAGCTTGAACACAACTTCCCAGATGGCATTCCTCACTGTGTAAAAGCAGATCCATTTGACAAACTTTTTCAAACTAACGGCCAACAAAACCCAGCTTTCTGCAAGGAAAATACTGCATGCCCTAGGGTTCAAGGCCTCATGCATTATGCTAATTCCATATGCAAGACTGCATATGAGGAAACTTTAGTGGTACTTAAAAATTCTCTGGTGTCAACGTTGTCAGGACCTGGAAACATTGATTCCTATCATACCTTGTCTAAGGGCAGAGTTTCTTTGGTGGGCAGAAGCATGCAACCACAACATGGGACTTCCCTTCACTCTACCCTTCGCCGCCCAACCCTGACAACAGAAGCATCAGACTATGCATGGGGGGCTCACATGGCAGGAAGATGCATTCAAGGCAAATGGAGCCCAGAACAAATTCCCCTGCATATCAATCAAAAAGAGATGCTAGCTATTCAGAATGCTCTGACAGCCTTCAAATACCTTATCCTTCCAGGACAGCTCCTGATAAAGACAGACAACACCACAGTTATGTGGTATATAAACAGGGAGGAACTCATTCTTACCCACTCTGCAGGTTAGCCATGGCTCTGTAGAACACAACCTTGAGTATCCAAGTGCACCTACAAGCTCTTTTCCTGCCAGGCAAACAAAATTCACTGGCAGACTACTTGAGCAGAAATCTTCTGAACCCTCACGAGTGGAAACTGGACCCTAAGTCATTCAAACTTCTAACCCAGAGGTGGGGAACACTGGAGGTGGACCTTTTTGCCTCCCCCCAATACCACCAATTGAGCAAATTTTGCACCAGGAACCCTCACAGCAGAGCTTGGAAGATGGACGCCCTATCCCTTACATGGGAAAACCTCTCAATTTATGCCTTTCCTCTTCTGCCCTTCCTCTCTAGAGTACTACTCAAGATCAAACAGGACAGGCCAAGGGCAATCCTTATTACACCAGACTAGCCACACCAGCATGGTACCCACTCCTATGCAGTCTGACAGCAGTGCTACCCTGGCACCTACATCTCACACCTTCCCTGCTGTCTCAGCAGGAGGGACAGATTTTGCATCCACAGCTGCAAACCCTAAACCTTGCAGCCTGGCTTATTCCCTAAATGCACCACCAGCATCCCTCAGAAAACAGGTGCTGGAAGTCAACCTTGAGGCCAGAAGGCCTAGTACTAGGAAATCCTATGCTGAAAAGTGGGTAAGATATTGTTCTTGGAGTTGGTCTCAAGGAAAGAACACAGCTGTGCCCAGCTTACCCTCAAATCCTTGATTATCTAGCAGAGCTGCTCCACAGAGGCCTATCCTTCTCATCCATTAAGATTCATGCCTCTGCTCAGCTCATTATAATACTGAGGCTCCTCATTTTTCTCACCCTCTCATCAAACCGTTCCTGAGAGGAGCTAACAATTTAAGGCTGCCAAGGAGAGCTCCCACCCCAACCTGGGACCTTAACTTTGTACTGGAGAAGCTCACACTTCCCCTATTTGAATCTGCTGCTTCAGCAGAATTAAAATTCCTTTTGGAAAACCGCCTTACTTTTAGCTATTACTTCAGCAAGAAGAGTGTCTGAGTTACAGGCACTAATGGCGGTGGAGCCCTTCATTATTTTACATGCTGACAGGGTTTCCCTCAGGACTAACCATTCCTTTATGCCCAAGGTGATATCCAGTGTAGCTCTAAACCAGTCCATCCATTTGCGCCAACCTTTTTCCCTAACCCTCAGAATAAAGGGGAAAGGATCCTGCATTCCTTGGACATGCACAGACAGTTCAGGTTCTACCCTGACAGGACTAAGCCTTTCAGAAAATTTGACCAGCTGCTAGTCAGCTTTGCTACAGGGGCAGAGGGCAAGACCATTTCAAAGCAAACCATTTCCAAATGGATAGCACACTGCATCCGTTTCTGCTACAGGCACCATGGAAAACCTACCCCTCTGGGGATCCGAATTCATTCCATTAGAGCTACTTCAACCTCTACAGCATTTTTCAGGGGAGACCCTACCAGGGACTTCCTGGAAGCTGCAACCTGGAGTTCTGTACACATCTTCACCACGCATTACCACTTACATATTTTTTCTAAATCCAGAGCTGGATTTGCTACAGCAGTCTTACAAGGCCTGCTAGCCAGCCCTAACACCTCTTGACTGCCTCCACCCTTCCTCAGCTTTGGGAATCAACCCAAGTGTGATGACTGCAACGGTGAAACACGAAGAACATAATACAGTTGTGTACACTTACCATAAATGTAGATGTTCGAGTGTAATCACTGTTGCAGTCCTGGTTTCCCTCCCTCCATCCCCCTGTTTTTTTACATCCTTTCTACCAATCCTCTTTATGGCCATATTTTACGGCAGGGGTATTTACTTTTTACTTTTCCACACCATACTGCAGTGGTGGTGTTGCGGTAGCGTTGTCGCCTCACAGTAAGACGTTGTCCTGTTCGATTCTCGGCTAGAGCGTCTTCTGTGTGGAGACGTGCGTGAACGGGCGTACCTTCGTTGAAGGTTGTGTGTCAGGGCCGACAACTCGGCACGTAAAAATCTACTGCCAATCATTAGCGGACTGGAATTCCGCTGTGGCGACCCCTAACCGGGAAAAGCCGAAAGTCACAACAACTGGAGGTGTTCCACACCAAGTAATAGCTTCCTATTTTGGGGACTGCTGACATCTGGGGCATTAAAAACTGATGTAATGGCATCGGCTGCATGTTTTATACCCATGATGACCTGACGTCATGGAAGAGGCAACAGCAACCGACTTTGGTACTCAGGCCGACTGAGGGCTACCTGCAACAGTGAATACACTCTAACGTCTACATTTATGGTAAGTGTACACAGCTGTACTTTATCCATGATGCTAGATGCCCTAGCACCAGAAAGTCTTATGCTGATAAATGGAAAAGGTCTGCACCTGGATCCAGGCTAAGGGAGCCAATATGGCACAGCCCTCCCTCCCTCCCTCTCATCTTGGATTGCTTAGCTGACCTACTACACAGTGGCCTCTCTTTCTCCTCTATAAAAATTCATGCCTCTGCTGTTTCTGCTCATTTTCCCACTGAGCAGCCCCTTTTCTCACACCCTTTGATCAAGCAGTTCCTAACAGGGGCTAGCAACTTGAGGCCACCCAGAAAGGGCACCAACACCAGCTTGGGACCTTAACTTTGTATTGGAAAGGCTAACCCCCACCCCCTTTTCGAACCAGCTGCTTCTGCAGAGCTAAAATTTCTCTCCTGGAAGACAGCATTCCTTGTGGCCATCACTTCAGCCGGAAGAGTCTCTGAGCTGCATGCACTCATGGCTGTGGAACCCTTCATCATCTTCCATGCAGACAGGATATCCCTCGGAACTAACCCATCCTTCATGCCTAAGATGGTGTCCAGAGTGGCTCTTACCCAATCCATTCATTTGCCCACCTTTTTTCCTAATCCCCAGAACAAGGGGGAAAGGATTCTTCACTCTCTAGATGTGGACAGACAGCTCAGATTCTATCTGGACAGGACTAAATCCTTCAGAATGTCTGATCAGTTGCTAGTTAACTTTGCTACAGGGGCAGAAGGCAAAGCCATCTCCAAACAAATAATTTCCAAATGGATAGCGCACTGCATCCATTTCTGCTACAAACAGCATGGAAAGCCTCCCCCCAAGGGGGTCAGGACACACTCCACCAGAGCAGCCTCAACCTCTGCAGCTGCCACCTGGATATCTGTTCACACCTTTACCAAGCATTACCACACCTTTACCAAGCATTACCACATGCCTCTCTTCTCCAAATCCAGGGCAGGGTTTGCTTCTGCAGTCTTGCAGGGCATCCTAGCCAGCCCCCAGTTTCCTTGACTGCTTCCATCCTTTTAGTCAGCTTTGGGAATCAACCCAAATGTGATGACTGCAACAGTGAAACACAAAGAACATAGTACAGTTGTGTACACTTACCATAAATGTAGATGTTCGAGTGTATTCACTGTTGCAGTCCTGGTTTCCCTCCCTCCATCCCCATCCCCCTTTCTTCTTTCTCCTGTTATTACCATTCTAACTTGTTCTCCTTTCCTTTCAAGGGACGTATTTGTATTTGTTTTCCACTGGTGGGGTTCTTCCACCAGAACCTGGCCTCCTACTTGGGGTCTTCTGTCAGGTTAGGGCAAGAAAAACTGATGTAATGGCGTCTGCTGCCTTACTTTATACTACTGACGACCTGACATCAGTCCTCAAGCGACAGCAACCGATGCAGAAATACTAAGTCTCTGGTATTCGGGCCGGCTGAAGGGCTACCCTGACAGGGATATCCTAAATGTGATGACTGCAGCAGTGAGTACACTCTAACATCTACATTTACGGTAATTGTACACAACTGCACTCTTTCCACTGTAAGTGGGTTGACACCCAGTGTCCTTAAAGTCCCATCTCTTACATCCAGTTATTAATAAACTTAATTGTCACTGATAATGTTTTATATTCCATTTTGTTGTCTAGACAGCATAAGGAAGTAATAATCTACTCTTTAAGTGCATTCAGCATTTTACTTCCATCACTTTCTTTTGTCCCTCATCTCTCCTCCGTCTGTTCCATGCTCTGTTGAATGACCCCATAGATGCATTCTCTACCATCTATTCTGTTAATCCATCTCATTAGTGCAGAGCCCTCTTCATGAAGTGTTTTTGCAGTTCCACAGACTAATTAATTGATCTCTGCAGTCTGAAACTCCTGGCTCCTCCTTCCCCTCTGATGTCCTTCAAGGATGCATCTGCAGTCATAACAAATGGGTTGTCCTGTCGTCAGGCAGCCCTTCGGTCAGCCGGATTCCAAAGTCTGGGTCTGGCCTCGGCTGGTGTCGCACTTCACCCGACGTCATCTCTCCTGGTCTTCGGGTATAAAGGCATCAGCCGACGCCATTTTCCTCAGTCTTTCTTGCCGTGGCGCCGAAGCAGAAGCTGTTCGCAAGTGCCGGTCGGTCAGATCCAGAGATTACTACTACCGAATACTACTTCGAAGACTTCTAAAAGCTAAGTACCCCGTTGGGGACTCTTTCTTGCCTCAGCCGATGTCAGAAAAAGTAAATAATTGTTTAACTTGTGGGGAACAAATACCTCATAAGGATTTCCACTCGTACTGCCTACCTTGTTTAGGCCCAGACTACAACGTAGCAGCCTGTTTAGCCTGTGCTTCCTTCAACCGACGAACGCTTAGGCGTCGGTCGGAGTTTGCTGAACAGTTTTTCGGCTCAGATTTTGCGTACATTATGCTGTCGGATCCTCCGACTACTCAAATTGTTAAAAAACGCAAAGAAAAAGACCGACACTCGCGGTCCGCGGTTTCGGCCGAAACCACGGTTAAGCAAACCGCGAGTGTCTCGGTTTCGGCCGAAACCGAGCAAACGGGTCAATCTTCAGCCGAATCCATGACTACTACCGAGGCTCCTGCTACCCTAGTTGAATCGGCCTCTGAAGTTTTGCCTACTAATGTGGTTCCTATTGAATTATCAGACACCATCCCTTTGGATGTCTCTACCCCAGCACGTGGTGCTGCTAGGCCTCCTGCAGCCATGTCTATTAAGGCCTTTGCCAGGGCTAAAGCTGCCAAAACTGCTAAATCAGTGCCTGTTAAGCCCCCCTCACACAGGCCCAGTTCCAGTTCACAAATGCTTACTTTGGCAGAGGATCTCATCTCCTTAATTAGGGGATCCCAATCTCACCCAGACAGGGCCTCTCAGCCTCCAGAAAAGAGACCTAGAGCAGAGCCCCCAGAACCAGTGTCCTCTGATGATTCTTCGGATGACTGAGACAATACAGACCATCCAGAGGCTCCTTTTTCTACTTATGAAGATTCCGATGCTGAAGAATCTATTCCATCTGCCTCTCCACCTGAGGAATTTTCCTTTGGGGAAACCTTACATGCCATGAGAGAACAATTCCAATGGCAGGGACAAGATTTGTCAGATTCAAGAAAAAGGCTTAGGACCTTTCTACACTTACCACAACATAGGCCCTTAGCTATACCTCCAGTTCTGCCTGTTGTGGATGATGCATTTAATGATGTTTGCACTGCTCCTGATACTTTACCTCCAGCCCTTGCCAAACCAGATAGGTTTTACAGGGTACCAGACACTCATCACCACCTATACAAAGCCCCACTTGCAGATCCTGAGACTATCTCCCAGGGGCCTAAGGCAGTAGCCGACCTCAGCAAAAACCCTCTCCTTCTGAAAGGGAATCCAGGTCCTTAGAGAGATGGGAAACAAGTTTACACCTCTGCTACTCTCTCAGCTAGAGCTTTGAACTGTCAGTTTCATATGATCCAATACCAAGAGTTTATGCTTGATCAATTAACTAAGAAATTGTCCTCTGATGACTCCTTAGATAAGAAATATGTTTTAGAAATGGTGAATAACATTCAGCAGGTTAGTAACCATTCTTTAAAATGTGGCTATGATGCACTGGAGGCTTCATTTAGATCAGCCATGACTGGCACTGTTATAAGAAGGCATGCATGGTTGAAAGAACAGGTCTTGCCGGATCATGTTAAAGCAAAGCTGTTAGATGCTTCTATGGATAAGGCCAGTCTATTTGGTACTCCTGCTCAGCAAGTAATGAAGAAAATGGAAGAGAAGGCAAAATCTGTACAAACAGTTAAGGATTTCTTACAGGTTCAGCCCCCAAGGTTTAGCAGGAACTGGCCTTCCAAAAATTGGTCCTTTCCAGATTCCTCAAAATCTCAAAGAGGCAGGAATAGACGTGCCAGAGGCAGAAATCAATCCAGAGGAGGTGCCTACAGAGGACGCCAGTGGCAAGGCAATAACCAGCGAGGCACAGACACAACCACTGCCACTGCACCAGGACAATCACAGTGACTTGGCTCTGACACCGCCTACCAGGGAACAAATAACAGCACCTTTAGGCGGAAAGTTAGCATTATTTTCAAAAAATTGGCACTATATCACAAAAGACAAGTGGATTTTGCAGACCATAGACCAAGGCTACAGGTTTCACTTCCACACCTTACCAGTGAAAAGAGGAATGCCAAACCTACCTCCAAATCAAAAAACAGAAGCTCTAAAACAGATAGCTCAATTAACAAAGATGAGAGCTGTGGAAAGAGTACCACTAACAGAACAGGGCAAAGGATTCTACTCCAGACTCTTCCTAGTACCAAGAAAAGAAAAGTTGGAGACCTATTCTCGACCTGTCCGTCTTAAACACATTCATCATTGTCCCAAAATTCAAAATGCTGACCCTTCAGCAACTTCTTCCCATGCTGGGCAAGGAGTTTTGGCTGGTAACTCTAGATCTCAAGGAGGCATACCTGCACGTCCCCATACGACCAAATTGCAGAAGATACCTCAGATTTCTTGCAGGATCAGAGCATTATCAATTCTCAGCATTGCCCTTTGGCTTATCTACTGCGCCCAGAGTATTCACAAAATGCCTGGCATCAGTAATCGCTCATTGCAGGCTTCAGGTAATCCAAATTTATCCATACCTGGACGACTGCCTGATACAAGCGGACAACAAAAGCAAACTGACAAAAGACTTGCAAAGAGTCATTTGCTTACTACAAGCCCTGGGATACACAGTCAATTTAAAAAAGTCAAGACTGATACCATCCCAAACAAGAACATTCTTGGGTGCGGAATTGGACACAGTAAAACAGATGGCATTCCTAACTGCAGAAAAACAAGAACAACTCCCTCTTTACTTCTTGGCATTAACAAAACAGAACAAACTAACAGCAAGAAAAGTACTGCAGGCCTTGGGCTTCATGGCATCATGCATAATCCTGGTCCCCCATGCCAGACTGCATATGAGAAAGCTACAGTGGTACCTAAAGAATTTATGGTCTCAACACAGGCACCAGCTTAGAAACCGAAATCCCACTAATCCCATGCCTGAAGCAGGAGTTCCTATGGTGGGCTCAAGCATGCCAGTCAAACCCAGGCTTGCCATTCCACAAATTCCAAGCAAGCCAAACCATCACAACGGACGCCTCAGATCTAGGCTGGGGGGCACACATGCTGGACAAATGCATACAAGGATTATGGACTCCAGACCAGCTGCACCTGCACATAAATCAAAAAGAAATGCTGGCAGTAAAACTAGCAATCCAGAATTTCAGACCATTCCTCAAAGAAGGCCATTTAATGATAAGGACAGACAACACCACAGTCATGTGGTACATCAACAAACAGGGAGGCACTCATTCATACCCCCTATGCAGAATGACTCTGGACCTTTGGAATATGGCTCTGAGCTACAACATCCAGTTACAGGCAATATTTGTACCGGGAAAAGAAAACATCCTAGCAGACATGTTAAGCAGAACTACCTCGGATGCTCACGAATGGATGCTTCACCCGGACATCTTCAAGGCCATCACAAAGAACTGGGGAATGCCACAAATAGACCTATTCGCATCCCCACTCAATCACCAGCTCAAGAAATTCTGCACAAGGACATACCACCCACTAGCATGGAAGGTGGACTCTCTATCCTTCAGTTGGAAAGGCCTGACAGCATATGCATTTCCACCTCTCCCTTTGATGCACAAGGTACTACTGAAAATCAGAGGAACGCCCAAGGATAATCCTGATAGCTCCAAATTGGCCAAGACAACACTGGTATCCATTGCTGAGGAGCATGTCTCGGGGGAGGACGTGGACACTACCCCTGATGCCTTTGATGTTAACTCAGAACTACAACATCATGCATCCAAACCTAAAAACTCTGCAACTGACTGCCTGGAACATCACATAATAACAACTAACCCAGACTTATCCCAAAGGGTTAAAGACATTATCCTTGAAGCCCGCAGACCTTCAACAAGAAGGAACTATGCAGGAAAATGGAAAAGGTTTGTCATTTGGAGTACTGAAAGAGGAAAAGATGGGTCAAAGATAGACATTGCTGACATCCTGGAGTACTTGGCAGAGCTTCTACATACAGGCCTGTCCTATTCCTCCATCAAGATACATGCATCAGCTATTTCTGCAGAATACAGCTTCGATCCCCGTCTTTTCACATCCTCTACTCAGGCAGTTCCTCAGAGGAATCAAAAATGTAAAACCTCCTAGGAAACCACCATTACCAGCATGGGACTTGAACTTTGTGCTAGAAAAATTGACACTCCCTCCATTTGAACCAGCAGCAACAGCAAACCTTCAACACCTATCATGGAAAACTGCTTTCCTACTGGCAATTACTTCAGCAAGAAGGGTTTCTGAACTACAGGCCTTAATGGCAGTGCAACCCTTCCTAATCTTCCATCAAGATAGAGTGTCCATGAGAACTAATTCTACATTTATGCCTAAGGTGGTATCCAGAGTGTCTCTAAACCAGGCAATCCACCTACCTACCTTCTTTCCCAATCCACAGAACAGGGGGGAAAGACTGCTGCATACCTTGGATGTACATAGACAGTTACGCTACTACCTGGACAGAACCAAAGGTAACAGAAAAACTGACCAGCTTTTAGTAGCCTATGCAACAGGAAGGGAAGGAAAAGCAATTTCCAAACAGACCATCTCTAAATGGATAGGAACTTGCATAAGATTCTGTTACTCTTACCATGGAAAGCAAATTCCACAGAACATAAGACCTCACTCTACAAGGGCTACAGCCACTACCACAGCTTTCTTACGAGGAGTGGCTACCAAGGACATTATTGAGGCGGCTACTTGGACCTCCGTGCATACATTTGCCAAGCATTACAACTTACCTCTATATTCTAGATCCCAAGCAGGGTTTGCCACTGCTGTTTTACAAGGGATACTAACTACACCATAATTCTTCTTTCTCCTCCCCTAGTTTGGCTATGGTATTCTACCCATTTGTTATGACTGCAGATGCATCCTTGAAGGGCATAGTACAGTTTTGTACCTACCATAAATGTAGATTCCGAACAGGATAGCATCTGCAGTCAGGATTACCCACCCTCCTTCCCCTCTATGGTACTCCTAGGGTATTTACCCTCCTAATAGCTAGCTAGGGGGGGATCTCTTATGGTGTATTTGTTTGTATATATGTACATACATGCTTATTTTTTGTATTTGCCTACTATTTTTTTTGGAAACATTGGCATTTATCCAAAATTTAGTTTCCCAAGAGGGCAACTGGCATCTGGGGCAAGAAACACTGAGGAAAATGGCGTCGGCTGATGCCTTTATACCCGAAGACCAGGAGAGATGACGTCGGGTGAAGTGCGACACCAGCCGAGGCCAGACCCAGACTTTGGAATCCGGCCGACCGAAGGGCTGCCTGACGACAGGACAACCCATTTGTTATGACTGCAGATGCTATCCTGTTCGGACATCTACATTTATGGTAGGTACAAAACTGTACTTTCTTCCTGTTCATAATATCCCCTTCATGTCTCCCTGTCATGTTTTGCACCTGCAGCACAGCATCACTGAGTTGCATGGTTTCAAAGAGTGTTAGCTGTGTAGTTTCTGCTCATATTTTTCCAGTGCATCATATGCATCCTTCTAGTGGCTTTCTTCTGGACTCCTTTTAGTAACTTGTTTCTCATCTCCTCATATGCCCTATAGAACTGTACACAGTGCTTGATGTGGCCTGACCAGAGCCTGGTATAGTGGAATCATTTGCTACTTCGTTGACCGCCACTGGAGGGTAAATCCCAGTTTTCTGTTGACTACTGCCATTGCCCTGTCACTGGAGGGTAAATCCCAGTTTTCTGTTGACTACTGCCATTGCCCTGTCACTATGTGACCTCTCCCACTATTTCAGGTAGGTGTGATCAGCACTCCAGTCATCTTTTCTTTTTTTTTTTTACTTCAGTTCCAAGCGTTAGGGCCGGCAACTCAGCACGTAAAAATTAACTGCCAATCATTAGCGGACCGGAGTTCCGCTGTGGCGACCCCTAACCGGGAAAAGCCGAAAGAAACAACAACAATCAATTCCACCCCCCCTATCCCATTAGCTGATAATTCAACCAGGGCTGCTTTAGTCTGCATGTAATACTTTGCTTTTGTCAGTATTGAACTTCAATTACCACGTTGCATACCAGTTGCTCATCCTCTCCAAATCCTTTCCTAACTTCTCCCCCATCCTCTAATACTTTCCCTAATTCTGAGTTGTCGGCAAAGGAGTCAACCCTGCTTGCTGTTCCTCAGAGATGTTTGAAACTAACACACTGAAGAACATTGGACCCAAAACTTGTGGTATTTCCTGTTTTTTTTTTTTTTCTTGTTTCCCAATATTCCTGTCACAACACGTGGTGTCCCTGTATTTAACTATGCATTTGTCTTGCTCTCAACCCCTCCAGGTTTTCTAATGACCTCCTGTGCAGGACCAAGGTAAAGGTCTTGCTGAAGTGCAGGTTAACCATGCATTTTCCAAGGTGAAGTTTAGTTATGTTCTTTGCAAAGGTGAGAGAGAGACAAAATCACTCTGAAGAGTCTGTCTCAATTCCAAAGCAAGTTTGGCTTAAATCAAAACTGTCCTTGCTTTTTACCGGTTGCGTACAAGTCCAAAAACATTAATTCCAAACCCTCTGTAGGTCTTTCTGCTGTCAGTCCACCAAAAAGCTAGCCAAAGACTAAAACGGTATTTTACAGCTTTGCACTTTACTTCACAGTCTGATTTAAAACTGTACAGGCAAAGGCAATACTCAGTAGTTGTAGTCCATAATTCCTCCTAGGAGGACATCAGCTACTCTGTCTCAGCTGACTGGAATACCTTCCTTCAGTATCTGCAGCTTTCTGAGATGACTGCTTACAACCTTCTCTCATTTTATTGATTAGGAACCTGAAATTTGCCTGCTTGTCTTGTAATGTCAGTTTCCCGGAATACACCTGCTCACCGAGACTTCCTGTCTGGCTGTGCAGTAAAGGGTCCAGTCCCTGTTTCAGTTTTCACCATGTGACCCCCCCCCCCCTCCCCTGCCACCCAAGTGTAGAGCTGCTTCTTCCAGCTCCAGTTAATGGTCTATACACCAGAGGCAGCTCATCCTTGTCAAGATGGCTGTGGCTTGGAAGTGCATCAGTGTGGATGTTGCAGGGGTGTGGTGTCATTGCCCAATGTGATAGTTTAGCATTACTGTCTGTCTTTCTGTAGAGCTACTTAGTGGGGCATGGGGCATTGTCTGTAAAATGAGTAAACTTCCAATAATTGAGGGTGCTGAGGTCCATTTGATTGCCCAACATTTTCACTGTATTGTGAGCATTACATGTACCCTAGGCATGTTAGAAGTCTTTTTACAAATGCCAGATGCTGTAGAAGAATGTCCTTGTTCTCTGCTTGAATTAGACAGTCATCCAAGTAAGGATATATTTGTATTCATCTTTGTCTGCAGAATGCAATTACTGGTGCCAGGCACTTTGTAAAGACCCTGGGCGCAGTAGATAAGCCAAAGGGCATTGCAGAGAATTGGTAATGCATTGAGCCAGCCTTGAATCTGAGGTATCTTCTGCATAATTGTCTGATTGCGACATGCAGGTATGCCTCTTTTAGGTCTAAAGTCACAAGCCAAGCGTTCTTGCCCAGCATGGGCAGAAGCTGCTGCTAAGTCAACATCTTGAATTTTGGTATATCCAGGAATGTGTTCAGAATAGATAGGTCCAGTATTGGCCTCCAGGCCTTGTCCTTTCTGGGTACCAAGAACAGTCTTGAGTAAAATCCTTGTCCCTGCTCTTGCTCTGGTACTAGTTGAATGACCCTCATGTCCATGAGGAATGAGACTTGTTTTTTGTGCCTCTGCCCATTGATGTTTTGGCAGATCTGGCCAGCCGTTTGCCTTTGGCAGGGTATGAAAATGGAACTTGTAGCCTTGTGGCACGATATTTAGAACCCACTTGTCCTGGGTTATAATGTGCCAATTTTGAGAAAAAAGTGCTAATTTTCCCCCTAAAGGTGCTGCCAGGAGATAAGTGCTTGGTGCAGGCAGAGGGAAGTCATTGGGACTGTTTCCTGTATGGTTGTGATTTGTGTTCTCCAACTTTGGAGGTAGAAGCACCCCATTGCTTTGACCTGTATGAACCTTGCGCCTGGGATCTGTCTCTAGGGCGTCTGGATTTGCCCCTTTGAGGTCTGTCTGACACAGGAAAGGACCAATTCTTTGTTGGCCAATGTCTACTAAACCTAGATGGCTGTACTTGTAAAAAAATTTTTGACAGTTTGCATAGATTTAGCTTTGTCCTCCATTTTCTTTAACACCTCTTCTGCCTCAACTCCAAACAAAGTATCATGCTGTAAAGGTGCATCTAATAATTTAACTTTGACATGATCAGGCAGATTTTGTTCCTTTAACCAAGCATGCCTTCTAATTACAGAACCCGTAACTGCGGCCCTGCAGGAGGCCTCCAAAAAATCAAAACCACATTGCAAAGTATGCTCTCCAACTTGTTCAGCTGCATGCAATAAATACTGCATTTCCTTGTTTTCTGCACATTCTAAGTTTAACAACATTTTCTGTTTAAGCAATGCCATGACATGTTGCTGATATTTGAGCATATGAAATTGACAGTTTAAGGCCCTTATAGCCAAGGTAGCAGATGTGTAAACCTTTTTTCCCCATCTGTCCAGTGCCCTAGAATCTCTGTCGGGAGGGGGGGGGGGGGGGTTTGCAGCGGAAGCCTTAACTCCTTTGGGACCCTGTGAAAGTTTCTGGGTCTGCAGCAGGGTTTTAGAAAGGAATTTATGAGAGTCAGGAACCCTGTAGTATCTGTCAGACTTAACAGGAGCAGGAGGTAAGGAGTCTGGGGAAAGACTAGACTCCGAAAACACATAATCTACAATGTCTAACACAGGTGGAATGGTTAATGGCCTGTGTTGAGGTAGTAAAAGGAAATCCCTGAGCCTCTTTTTAGATTCTGAAAAATCTTGGCTCTCCCAGTGGAATAAGCCTAGCTTGAATGTTAAGGAGATGACTTTTCCAGTTCTCTGAAAGTAAAAGCCACTTCATCCGGTTAGATTGCTGCATACCTAATGTGGGGTTTAAGAATTTTGGACTTTAACCTCTGTGAAGACCAAAAGGCCAGTGCTCTCTGAATACCAAAAACCAAGATTTTTATAAGGCAAGAGTCCATCCGCTGGTGAGCGACATTTTCCTTACCCTTTGGGGCTCATTTTAGTGGTCTAAAGTGAATTGTCAGGCTAGGCAAAGCTATTTTTTTCTGTTTTGTCTAGTGGGCTATAGAATGTTCAGTTTTATAAGATCATTCAGAACATTGGCCCTATACTTTGGGATGCTTCTGGAACTACTTAGTTTAAGCATTTTGTACCTCTCCCCAACTGTTTGGTATTGAGACTGTAGTAGGGTTTCAAAAATATACGTTCTCACCAGGTACACAGTTCCTGTGTTGTGCTGGATTAAACTGGTTAAACCAGGCAGTCATGTGTCCTTATTCCTTCACCTCTTCTTCCGAGACCTGGGTGTCTCTTATTTGACTTCAGGATATACTTTAGGGTATTAACTTCTACTGTAGTACATAGTTGCTACAAAACCTTCAGTTTCTCTCTAAGTCCACAGAACGTTTATATGATATAATTGCTGCGGTTTACTTTTTCTAGCTGCCTCATCTTATCATTCACTTCACTTTGCATTTTTTGTAATCTCAGAAGGCCCTTGCCAATTTGCAGGACTTTATTTTCAGAGGTGGGTTCCTATACAAGTATTTTGTCTTCTGGTTTGAATTCTCCGAGACGAGCAGTTCTGTTATGTGCTCTGTGTTGTCTGTACAGCTCTGTTATCTTAATGGGGGGGTGTTTTCTTTTAAGTTTTTTTTTTACGGTCTTTGACAGGCTTCAGTGTTGTCTGCTTTATAGCAGGTGGAATGGTGTGAATTTAAGCCTTTGGTTATGTCTTTGAGTCAAAAGAAGGTATGTAAATAGTTTGACCTGTTTTTTTCCCTTCCACTTCTGTAGCCTTCTGTTACATAGACTTAAAAGTTTTATTAACACTCTTGAACTAGTCCATTTGTTTGATGGGGTGCTGAAAGTGTGTGTGAAAGCCTGCTGGTGTTTTTGTGCATGTACTTGTGTGTGAGCGCATGTGTGGAGGCATGTATGGTGTACTGTGCAACAAAAACATGCATTTAAGCTGGACTGGCATCTCCTTGCCATGGAGAGAGGTGTCTGTCTGTCTGTGTCTGCAGTCATGCATGTATGCCAGCATGATCTGTCTGATGTAACAGAAAACTGTAGAGCAAAGCCGGACGGACACCCCCCTTGCTGAGTCCGACGCTAGCATCCTTCTATCACCTTGATTGACAAAGGCATTATAGCAGTGTTTTGTAAAGAGTTTGGTACACCTGCTGGCACTGTTACAAAATGTGTGTCAGTAAATATGCAGATGCCTGAATGGACTGAGGGTGGTGTGATGGCGGACAGAAGGGTAAGAGCGTTGGGTGTCAGACCAACATACCTCACAAGTGTACCTAATTTGAGCTTACACTTTTGCTCTTACATGGTAGACTCCATAACGATTTTTGAGTAAGGTTTTGGATTCTCGTGAACAAACAATGAAATTTATTGCAATGTAGGACAATTTTTAATGAAAGGGATGCCAATTCATGTAGTCTTATTCTGTAACCTTAACCAAATTAGTAGTACTGCTACTTAGAAAAGATTTATAATTTGGAAGCTTTCTCCATGAGTCTATTGCAGAAAGGATAAAAGAGATGCCTGAAAGTATATGACTAAAAAAAAGGCTGTGTGAAGCTATAGTAACAGTAGCAGATCACATAAGAGGCTAGGGAGGCCGTTGTTGAGAAAAAAACAAAACCATTTAAAAAAGGTTTGGCACTAACCAAGATGCTTCATGTTATACTATGAAAGAATAAATATGCAAAAATAACCATGTGACCAGCCAGAAAGCACTACACAATCCAAAGCGAATATTTCATTGTGTACATTTGAGAAAATTGATATATTGGCCAAAACGATAAATTGAGATTAGTGTTTTTTTCTCTCGGATTTCCTGGGATAGTGCTAGTCAACATTAAGGAAAAGAGTCCTTAGGAAACAGTTTTAGTGGCACACCAGGCTGAGATTTGTTTGTCTGCTGTCATGCAAGGTTGCTAACTAGCTGAACCTAGCCGATCTGGAAATGGGAGTTCTGGCTCATTGAAGGAGGGGAGGTGGGAGGAGTAACTTGGTCAGGAACTGACAGTAACAAAACTGCTCTTTGTAGAAAGTCTTTTTTTATCTCAGTAATTTGTTGACACTTTTGCAAGCTTCTTTCAGAAAAGTGTAGTACATCAGTAGGAACAACATATGTAAAACTCAGTGCAGAACACTTAATGACACTTGATCTGCTGACTGTTAAACTGGGCAATATTTTTCAGGTTTTCCATTCCAGCAGCTGGAAAGGCCACAGAAGTACCTCACAGAGGATTACTGGCCTCAAACAGATGCCCTACACGGACCGTCTCAAAAAACTCCAGCTTTACTCTGTAGCATATCGTTTACTGTGAGGAGATTCCTGCCTAACATATAAAGCTATGTTAAACCCAGAGCTGTTGGACATGTCACCGCAATAAAAGGACAAGCTGGAAGGATCGATTCCTGTCCCAGAGACTTCCTGTACTCTGGAACAAGCTACCCATCTATGTCAAGTAAAGTTCCTCATTAGCACTCTTCAAGAAAAATCTTGATGAGTGGATGGAAATAGGAAATACACCCTTCACTTCTGTGGCTCTGCTCGAGAGGGCACAGGAAATTAACTTTCTTGAGTGGCGTAAGCCAGGGAACCTTGTTGGCTAGGCTTACTTAGGCCCTTGGGCCGATAGCCTAGTACCTACCTATGAACTAATGGAATGGAAATCTGATCTAGAGCAAAGGGCAAGGCTAATTGTTCTCACAGTCAGGGCTGTCATACTGCACTTTGGGACAGATTTAGCCTTCCAAAGGAAAATACTCTCATCAGGGTATCTGCAACCATGAGGGCAGACAGGCATAAAACAATTTAAGAATGAATACTTTTGGGGTTGAAAGCAGCTTTGGAAGGTGCAGAAAATCATGACTAGATACAATTTTTTTTCATCATTTACTCATACTGGTCCTTTCATTTTTTTTTTTTTTTTTTTTTTTTAAGTGAAACAGAGAATTTGTGCAATACTGTGGAAAATGAGTGAAATGCCATAGCTTGTAGGTAATTGGTAATTTCTCGGGGAGTTCTTGTCCTAGAAAATAGCAGTGCCAATTCTTTGGTTATAGACTGCATCAACTTTTAGTGTACTGCTTTAGGATATTTTGGTGCATGGTTAGTCAGTAGTAGTAGTATATACTTGTGGTGTGGCCCTTGTTTTATTTTGCAAGTGGAGTCTGTGCCTGTTCCTGTGCGTTCTGGTAGGACAGTCAGTGAAAAAACAGTATCAAAGGGTGGATTTTCTTGAGTTGAACACCAACTGCTCAAGCTTCACCAACTGCCTACCAGCTTGCTTATTTCATTTTAAAACTCCCTGCAGATCACAATTTTTAAAAGTGCTCTTTGCAAGGGGTAAGCTTCCTCCCGCACCCTCCCAACTCCCTGGATTGTAAATGCACTGCTTCCAAGGTCACTTATACAATGAGAAAGTACATGTTGAGACCTTGTTTGTATTTGAGTGCCTCACACTAGAATACATAGATGAGCTTTCAGGTGCAAGCAAATAAGCCATGAGGAACTGGATATGGGGTAAGTGAAAGATGCAATCAGAGGGGTCAGAAACCCATGGTTGGATGCTACCCTTTCACACTAGTAAGCTGTACAGAAATTTCTGACCTTAGTATTAGGCCAGTGAAATATATTTAAGTAACATAGATTTTATATTTGTGCATTCCTAAATGAACACCTAAATTAGGCCTATATTCAAACTTCATACTGGCTTACTATACATTGTCTGTCTTTGGCGACTCATTAGAGCAGGTAATTTCTTAGCTGATTGTATGGGAATGAACTGGGGATGTGGTGTTCCTTTGGTTTTCCCATCTGTTCTTGCTATATCTTCTCTAGCCCTACTTACTGCATTGTCTTCCCACTATGTCTTAGCGTTGAGGTGGCTTATCATGAGGGCAGCCAAGTCAGGAGAATTTTCATCAGTATTTTGATGTGAAGTCATTAGCCTCTTATCTTGCAAGTGTAGGTGTTACCCCTGTAGCTGATTTATTCCCTGTAAAAGGCAACTCACTCAAAAATAAAATCACCAGGGGTACTGTAGTTTCCCTCTCTCTTATTCTGTATTTTTCTGGCTTTCTTCTTCCTTAAGAGTCCTTCTGTTTCTGACTTGCTGTCTACTTTGGCATAGCCAAGAAAAGGTTAGGGCTATGTTAGGGTCACCATTTCCTATTCCCTAGTATAAAATTCACTCATCACTTCCTCTATTTCTATACCTACTTCCCTTAATGCATTCTTAGCAATTGGATCTTCTCTTTCAGTTTCTATATTGACTTCTTTTGTTACTTTAACCTGCCTTTTGGCAAGATTCATCTTCTCTTGTCACTCTCCATACCGACCTCTCTCTCGCTGCTTTAATTACCAGAATCTTTTGGCAAGACTCACTTTCCTTGGCAGTTTTTCTGTTTGACTCCTTTTATTGTTTGAATGCAAGTTGTCTTTTGACAAGAGTCCGTATCAGATTTACGTAGTTCTTCCACCCAGAGTCAAATCTTGGTTCACTTTGTGTTTTTTAGTTCTAAACCTTTTTCTTTACTGGACTGTACATTTTGAAAACCTATCTGGTTAAAACTGTTCCCTCATAAGTCTTTAAGGTGAGGAAATGTTATCACATTATATGTTTGGTTAGGCACTAGTGCTACATGGTGTAACAATTTGACTATAGAACTTGTATTTTTACCTGTATTACAGGGTATTCTTGTCCCATTGTTCACCTATCACTTCAACTGTCTGCTTGTATTGTGCTTTAACTAATGCGGTTGTGATTGATTCCCGAGTCCAAGAATCCCTACATTTCTTTACCTTCTGCAGCAGCATTTCATATGACAAGATCACTAATAAAGTGACTGAAACAGTCTCTACACCTCTAGTAGCTAGAGGTTCACATTCCATAGGTTCAGGTTGTAGAGACGTGCTTTTAAATACAGTTTGTTGGCTGCTATTAACTGTCCTACAGATGTAATGCTGTTGCCACTCTTTACAGTATTTATGTATCCTTTTCTGGAACATTTAAAACAAATCAGTGCAGATGGTGATGTGTTCTTGCTTACTGGCAAAGCAGCATACTTAGGTCGTATTGTTGGCTGTTGGTGCATTCATATCTAACTTAGGGTTGGCAGTTGTGGATAGTAACAAATGATGTTCATCGTGTTATACTGCTGCAGTCATCACACTTGGGTTAGCCTGACGTCAGGCGGTCCCACAGTTGGCCGAATCCCAAAGTCTTGGTCCAGCGTCGGTTGTCGTCACTTCTTCCCTGACGTCAGTGCGACAGGGGTATAAAAGAGGCAGCCGATGCCATTTTCTTCAGTCTTTCTTGCCGTGCGGTGCCCAAAGCAGAAGCAGTTCGCAAGTGCTGGTCGGCTAGCTCCTGAGATTTTTGAATCGAATTTCAGCCTGAAGTCTTCTCTAAAGCTAAGTACCCCATTGGGGAAACTTTTCTTGCCTCAGACAGATGTCAGACAAAGTTAATAATTGCATTTCTTGTGGGAAGCAAATACCTCATAAGGATTTTCATTCTTATTGTATTCCTTGCCTAGGCCCAGACCGCGACGTTTCTGGTTGTCGGTTTTGTGCTACGTTCAACAAACGTACAATCAAGCGTCGGGCAGATTTCGCCCAACATTATTTTGGCAGAAAATTTAACTATAGGATGTCGTCGGAGCAACCGACATCAGCAATGATTAAAAAACGCAAGGATAAGGACAGGCAACCAAGGCTAAGACCAGATACCGAGGCCTCAACAAGGCCTGCCGCCAGTTCTCCAGTTTTCAGCGAGGCGCCTACGCAGCCCCTGACTACTGCTGATTTAGAAATTCTGACGGCCTCCCAGACCGAATCAGCTGGGCCTCAGGAGCCGGTTCCATCTCACCCCTCGGACGCCAACCCTGACGGTGATCCGGAGATTTTGGACAGGCCTTCGGTTTCTGAAGGTGTCTTCAAACCGACAATTATCTCTATTAAGTCTTATGCTAAACTTAAAGCCCCCTTAAAAGTTAGGAAACCGGGTCTACAGACCCCCCCCCCCACAGGCCCCTATGCGTAAAAAACAGATGCTTAAGATGGCTGAGGATTTAATTACCCTTATCAGGGGTTCACAACCCCCTCCTGAAAAAAGGCCTAGACTGGAGGAAGATTATCCTTCCTCTGACCAAGCATCCATTTCCTCAGCTAACTCTGAGGACCAGGATTATTCCTTCCCTCCTTATGAAGACTCAGATGCTGAAGAGTCCATTCCCTCTGTCTCCCCCCCTGAAGACTACTCTTTTGGGGAAACTTTGCACACCATGAGGGAACACTTCCACTGGGAAGGCCAAGATTACTCTGACTCTAAGAAAAGACTCCGTGAGTTTCTTCTTCTTCCACAGCATAGACCCCTTGCAATTCCTCCAGTTTTAGACATTTTGGATGATGTTTACACCGAATCTAGTCTAAACCCAGATTCCTTACCTCCTGCACCAGTTAAACCAGACAGATACTACCGAGTTCCTGATTCTTATACGTTTCTATATAAAAGCCCTGTTGCAGACCCCGAAACCATTTCCCAGGGTCCCAAAGGGGTTAAGGCCACTACTGCTAAGAATCCACTACCTTCTGAAAGAGATTCCAGAGCATTAGAAAGATGGGGGAAGAAAGTGTATACGTCTGCCACTTTGGCCATGAGGGCCTTAAACTGCCAATTCCACATGCTAAAATACCAGCAGTACTTGATTACACAGTTAAAGCAGAAAATGATCCCTCAGACAGATCAGCCTGATTTCAAAGAGATGCAGGATTTGCTGCATGCAGCAGAACAGGTAGGAAAGCATACCTTACAGTGTGGTTTTGATTAGTTGGAAGCCTCATGTAGACCAGCTGTCACATGATCTGTAATACGTAGACATGCTTGGCTAAAAGAGCAAGCCTTACCAGAACATGTCAAAGCAAAGTTATTGGATGCTCCATTGCAGAAAGATGTGTTATTTGGTGTCAAAGCAGAGGAAGTTTTAAAGAAAATGGAAGAAAAGGTGAAATCTATGCAGACAGTTAAAGATTTTTTACAAGTACAACCTCCTCGTTTCAGCAGAAACTGGCCATCAAAAAACTGGTCCTTTCCTGCATCAGACCGACCCCAAAGGGGTAGGTACAGACGCCCAAGGGGCAGAGGCCAGCCGCAAGGTTCTTTCAGGCCTAGACAATGGCATACAACAACTCAGACAAAAGATCTCAACCCTTCAGGAAACAAACACAATGACTTCCCTCTTCACCTGCCAAGCAAAATTGCCCTGGCAGCACCTTTGGGAGGAAAACTGACACTATTTCCACAAAATTGGCGCATCATAACAAAGGACAAATGGGTTCTGGATATTATTACCCGAGGCTACAGATTTCATTTTCACACTTTACCACGGATGAGAGGCATGCCAAATCTGCCTCCAAACCAATGGGCAGAGGCACAAACGCAAATTTCAGCTCTCGTGGATATGAAAGCAATTCAAAAGGTACCTACAAAGGAGCAAGGTCAAGGTTTTTACTCAAGGCTATTTCTAGTACCAAGAAAGGACAAAGCCTGGAGACCCATTTTAGAACTCTCAATTCTAAATACATACCTGGAGGGGTACCCATATTCAAAATGCTCACACTACAGCAGCTTCTTCCCATGCTGGGCAAGGAGTCTTGGCTGGTAATGTTGGACCTCAAAGAGGCATACCTGCATGTCCCTATCAGACAAGATTGCAGAAGATACCTCAGATTTTTGGCAGGTACAGCGCATTATCAATTCTCTGCATTGCCCTTTGGCTTATCTACTGCACCCAGAGTATTTACGAAATGCCTGGCATCAGTAATTGCATACTGCAGACAATGAGGAATACAAATTTATCCATATCTGGACGACTGCCTGATCCAAGCGGACAGCAAGGCTATTCTATTACAGCATCTGTAACAAAGCTGCTAAGTTGCCTAGGGTACACAGTAAACAAAAAGAAGTCAAAGCTATTACCCTCACAAGACATAATATTCCTGGGTGCCAGCTTAAATACAACGGCCCAGATGGCTTATCTTACGCCAGACGAACAAAAACAACTGACTCAATACTTCAAAAAGATGGCAACTTCTACCCAGCTCACTGCAAAGAAAATCCTGCAGGCACTGGGGTTCATGGCATCCTGCATTCAACTAATTCCACATGCAAAGCTGCATATGAGGAAATTACAATGGTACCTGAAAAGTGTATGGACTCAACACAGGCACAGCCTCGAAACAAGTATACCTCTCATTCCCTGCCTTCAAAAAGAGTTCCTATGGTGGGCTCAAGCATGTCAAATAAACAAGGGTCTTCCTTTTGTCTTACCTCCAGCAAACCAAACTATGACAACAGATTCTTCAGACTACGCACACATGGCAGGACAGTGCATACAGGGCAAATGGTCTGCAAAACAAATGCATCTACACATCAACCAAAAGGAGATGCTAGCTGTGCAAAATGCACTGACACCCTTCAAGGACCTCTTGCATCCAGGACAACTACTAATAAGGACAGACAACACCACAGTTATGTGGTACATAAACAAACCGGGAGGAACACACTCCTACCCTTTATGCAGACAGGCAATGACCTTGTGGAACACAGCATTGACTTACCAAGTACAACTGCAAGCACAATTCCTGCCAGGAAAGGAAAACATATTGGCAGACGAATTAAGCAGAAATTTGGCAGATCCTCACGAGTGGAGACTACACCCACAAGTATTTTCAATGATAACTCAAAGGTGGGGACGTCCAGACATAGATCTGTTTGCCTCCCCCAACAATTGCCAACTACAGAAATTTTGCGCAAGGACTTATCATTCCCTAGCCTGGAAAGTGGACGCCCTATCATTCAGTTGGACAGCATTGACAGTCTATGCCTTCCCACCACTACCTCTCTTGACCAAGGTATTACTGAAAGTCAGATCAGAGAGACCACAAATGATCCTCATTGCTCCGGACTGGCCACGTCAGCACTGGTACCCATTACTAAGGACCTTGACCCACAGCCCTCCATGGATCTTACCTCAATTCCCACTTCTGTTGACTCAGCAAAACTCTCAGATCCTTCACAGTCAGCTCAGGACTTTAAATTTAGCTGCATGGAGAATACCTTGAATTATCAATCAACACTTCTCTCAAAGGACGTCCTGAATGTCATTTTGGAGGCCAGGAGGCCCAGCACCAGAAAAACTTACTCAGACAAATGGAAAAGATTTTGTGCATGGAACCAGGCTAAAGGCCAAAATCCTTGGATACCAAACATTCCTCAAATACTGCAATACTTAACTGAGATGCTACACAAAGGCCTTTCTTTCTCATCCATTAAGATCCATGCTTCAGCCATTTCAGCTCAATATAATACGGATCCTCCCATATTCTCACACCCTTTACTAAGGCAGTTTCTCAGAGGGGCTAAGAATATAAGACCCCCCAGAAAACCCCCAACGCCAGCCTGGGACCTCAACTTCGTTTTAGAAAAATTAACGCTGCCTCCTTTCGAACCAGCCTTCTCAGCAGAACTACAATACTTGTCATGGAAAACAGCTCTGTTGCTGGATATCACCTCTGCACACATGGTCTCAGAACTACAGGCACTTATGGCAGTGGAACCTTTCATCATTTTCCATCAGGACAGAGTCTCATTACGAACTAACCCTACCTTTATGCCAAAGGTAGTATCAAGTGTGGCTTTGAATCGGACCATTCATTTACCCACCTTTTATCCAAACCCCCAGAATAAAGGAGAATGACTCCTTCACTCTTTGGACATTCACAGACAGCTATGTTACTATTTGGATAAGACAAAGACCTTCAGAAAAACTGACCAACTCTTTGTATCCTATGCTGCAGGTTCACAAGGAAAGGCTATTTCAAAACAGACCATCTCCAAATGGATAGCACATTGTATCCGCTTTTGCTACTCGCACCATGGGAAAGCAGTGCCTGTTAATATTGGGTCCCATTCTACCAGGGCTACAGCAACTTCAGCAGCCTTTCTCAGGGGGGTTCCAACCAAGGACATTCTGGAGGCAGCTACTTGGAGTTCAGTACACACCTTTACCAAGCGCTACCACCTTCCATTATACTCATAAACCAGAGCTGGTTTTGCCACTGCAGTTCTGCAGGGCATTCTAGCTTCACCTAACCCAGTTTAGTAACAGCCACCCATCCATAGCTTTGGGATTCAACCCAAGTGTGATGACTGCAGCAGTATAACACGATGAACATAGTACAGTTTTGTACCTACCATAAATGTAGATGTTCGAGTGTATATACTGCTGCAGTCCACGTTACCCTCCCATCATCCCCTCTACATACCAGGGTGTTAGTTATAACTCCATGTACATCAATCTATTGGATGCATGTCTATATGGTGTATTTGCTAACAGCTAGTACTATTGTTTATCTACTAGGATATTTTTGCATAGTTATTTGTATTGCCTTCCTAGTTGGGGCACCTGACATCTGGGGCAAGAAAAACTGAAGAAAATGGCGTTGGCTGCCTCTTTTATCCCCGTCGCACTGACGTCGGGGAAGAAGCGACGACAACTGACGTCGGACCAAGACTTTGGGATTCGGCCGACTGCGGGACCGCCTGACGGCAGGATAACCCAAGTGTGATGACTGCAGCAGTATATACACTCGAACATCTACATTTATGGTAGGTACAAAACTGTACTTTCAATGCAGTATGTGAAGCAGAGTACCTCCCTAACCCTGTTTATGTGCAACTTGGTCCAAAGGATGGGTAATGGGAAATTCCTCCCTGGTCTGGCACCTCTCTCTGATGGACAGAGGCAGTTAGTAAATCACCTCCTATATAAATCAAATCGGTGGGTCATATTTGGGTTGCATGGCTATACTTATTAGGGCCCTAGTGTTGGTTAGCTTAGTAGGTCTGAAGAGTTAGGCACACTCCAAAATACTCCCTTTCTTAAATTGTGAGCGAGTACTTTTGTAAACCTGTCTTCAGAAAATACTTCAACTTTTTTTCCCTTAATCGTTTTGCCCCTGCCAACTGTTAAGCTTTGCGTAATCCGACAACATTCCATTTGTTTCCTGGTGGTGATCTCTCCAGATTCACTGGGGCAAGAACCATCAGGGGTGCCTTCATTTTGGCAGCCACAAGTGTTGTTTGCGTCCTTGATAGCATCACTGCAATGAGGACATTTTTACTAATTAACGTGCCCCCTTCTCTGCTAGAGGCATGCACAGTCTCCATTATGGAGTCCCTTGCTCCATTTTCTGCTAGTCTTGGGTGTTAACATCATCTTAGTCCATGTATGCCTTCATTGTGTCCCCAGTTGTGTGATGATGGAATTTTTTGGCCCATTCTGCTGGAGATCACCTCTCTTAAGCTGCAGATTTTTCAAAGGCTACCATGTTGACCTCCACATCATCTTCCTTGCTCAGCTTAGTTAGAAGACATCTGATGTTTGAAACTTTCAGTAAGATGAGCTGCTGGTTCCTACTGTGGAAAGTTGTTGCAGGCTAAGCAGGTGCTGGTCTTTTCTGGAGGGCTGTGATCAAGCTCTTTACTCTCATTGGCATTCATTAGGGCTTATATATATATATATATATATATATATATATATATATATATATATATATATATATATATGTATTTTTTTTTCCTTTGTTTGTACAATTCAGTAACTGCAGTTCAGTACACACAGGCCTTGGATTTCATAGGAAAAGACGCAGTCAGAATACAGCTACAGGACAACCCCTTTCCAGTGCAGGAAGGATTCTTGTTCAGAACATATCCCCATATGGGCACAGTAGGTTCATGACATTTTGAGACAGAGCACTTAAACTTCTGTTAAACAGTCTGTAAATGCTTTACAGACGCTTCCTTTCTTTGATAGGGAAAAAAAAACTACAAAGCACCTTCCTGGTAGCTTTTAAAAAGTCACAAATGACAAAAAGGGGGTTTATTTGCCACCCCCACACAAGGTACCACAGTGTCATTTTGTAAAGTCTTTCTAAGCTGAAGTTAGATTTTTCATAAAATGGGAAACTCAAAACAACTCATAGCAGTCTATCCTGGTTCCCCTGTAATTAATTGTCTTGCAGCAAAATTGTTCAAATTTTTTTACAGGCTGAATACAAATATAAACTAACCATGTAAATCAGTTCAGTCTTTTATTTAGTTTCTGTGTTGTCATTACACCCCAAAAGCCAGCCAGTGAAAATAGTAATAACTGTACATTTCATAGTCTGGTTTAAATACACACCGACAAGGATACTTTATATATTTATTTTCCTTAAGAGTACCACAGCTTCTGGTTCTTTCATAGTTCCTGTTTCTCTGATCTTGAAAGAACACCTTTTCCAATTTTCTCCATACAAACCTCTCTGTGTAGATAGTAAGAGCCTGGAATCTGCCTACTTGTTTGGCAATGTCCACTTTATTTCCCCAAACTCATCTGGTCCCTATTGAGACTTCCTGCCTTCATCAGGTCTGTCAGATAAAGGGTCCAGTCCCCATTTTATCTGCCACCCCTATGCCACTGTCTGTGCGTCATTTAATATGTTGATTTATTGAAATTTAACCATCCTTGAAACTGAGCAATTCTGGTATTTCGAAAATCAAGTTAATGGCAAAGCTACAATATTGAGGAAGAAGAAAAAAAAAAAAAAAGACTGCAAAAGGAAAAACTATTTCAGTTTGCAATCTGATAATTAAAATGCTACCACAAGTTCAGACATGCAGTAGACACCCTCTTACCCAGCCTTTCTGTAGCCAGCCATCAAATTTCTGCTGTAGCCCTAGCAAAAGACTAAGAACAACGATTCCACCTCCTCTGGGCTAAATAGTGACAAACATTTGAGTTTTAGACTTCATATTTATTATGAAAATACATATTAACACAAATTCTGTTATTCTAGCTGATTTATAACATATAAATGCTGTTTTATATGCATTTTTCTGATTAACCAGCAATCCGTTTATCCAGCCTAAGGTCTGGTCCCAGTGAGACCAGATAAGATAAGAGGGTACTTTTGATTCCTGTTGGCATTATGGAAAGGGTTTTTGTATGGTAACTTGTGGGTTGTGGTTAGCATGCATTCATAATGATGGTCAGGGGAACTCCATGACCTCTGCACCCCTTACTAATGTGTGCTATCACTATTACCGACCCTACACCTTACCTTAAAAAATTTTCGTAACACTACTGCTGCACAGGACTCACAGACTTGCATCACATACAGCAAACACACATGCACTGTACTAAATCTGGCCCCTTACTCTGACATTAACCCACAAACACTCATGCATACATTCCTATACCCCAATTCTGAAACTTTCAGTGTTTCCAAAGGCTTCCGCTTTAAAATCTGAAAACCACGCTTACCTTATCTACACGCATGTGATCTTTTCTTTCATCACTTGAAAATTCTCCATGAAATTCATAAGTTCTCTCTGAATTGCAGATTTTATAGATCTGCATTTACACATACACACACACACACGCACACAAAATCCACATGCCTATAAAATATATACATAATGGAGAGACACGTGTGTGTCTGTGTGTGTCTGTCTGCATGTGTGTGTGTGTCTGTCTGCATGTGTGTGTGTGTCTGTCTGCATGTCTGCGTGTGTGTGTGTCTGCATGTGTATTGTAGATCTATGCCAATGTCCAAGGCAAGCCACAGTATTTTGCTGCAGAAGACTGTGCGTATGAATATATTGCTATATTTTTTCCTGAAGATCTGAGTGCTTTCCTATAGGAAATAGGTTTGAGGTATGCGGGAGGTACTCATTTCCCAGAAGCCTTATTTTAGATGCTCTCTGGTGCATTTTAGAACCTTTTCAAACCTTTGGTTGTGTGCATGTCACAAGCTGATGTTTTTTTCTAAATATTTGTGCTGTTGTGCCTCCTTGATCAGACACTGATATGTTTGGAGGGGGGACCGTCTAGGGTCACCATTTGGATGCTTTGTGCTCTCACTTGCATCCTAGCACTGAGAGATTCTTCTAATTTTATGGCCCAGCCGTGCCCGTGGTTGTGACGTTAGCACTTATATCATCACAAGAGCTTCAAGTCCATCACTGGCTTGGGTGGACACGCCCACATCATGACAGTCCTTCACTTTCTAGCTGAGGCCCTGTCATCAAAGCAGTGGGAATGAGCTGGGCTAGGACCACTGTCCCTCTCTTCCCATGCTCCTGCTTGTACTGGCAAGCACCCTAGAAGCTAGTTGAACTCTGTTTGCCTGGGATGTAGTCAAGTCACAAGGCACAGATCATGTAGCGCACATGTTTTGACATTGAACAGTGCTGATATTTATCAGGTCATGTCAAGATCATGACTGAACTTGTCAGTCAGTGTCAGAAAGTATATCAAGCAGTCTGCAAGCAGATGTTGCCAAGAGTGCAATTTTATTTTAATCCTACTTGCAATTTTATTTATCCTGCATTACTGCAGTAGAAAAATCTGACTGAGCACTTGTCTGTTTGTACCCTGCAGGCCTGCTATCTAATTTAAGTTATGCTAGGTAGCCTACAGGATTAGGCTTGTGGGATTAGATGTGCAGTGGTGCAAATTCATTTGTTTTTTCAGCCCGTTGCATGCATGTCCTCCCTATTTTTGTCATCGGCTGACACTGGAATTCATCAAGCCATGTTAAGATCCAAGGATTAATGCACTGCTTCTGAAACTGACCAACATGGAAATTCATTGAACTCAGCAAATGTCTTTTATTCTACTATAACAAAATATAAAAGTAATACAAATAGGAGTGCCCTGTAGATATAGTACATCTGCTGTTCACTGTCTGTACAGCAAGTGTGTCATATCTGGAAGGAGCCAATAGCTGCTTTACTTGCAAAACTGATTCATCACAGGCAAACCAGTCCAAAATATCACATGCCTTATGAAGAGAAAATAAACATGTTAGCACGTTAGCAGAGTGCAAAAATGTCAATAACCATTATTTAAGACAAAACCATGATACCATCACCACTTATGATGATTGATAACATGACTGTAGTCAGTACTATAAAGAGACCCAACTCCATCTTCCCCTCCAGATGCACAGTTACATAAAATTAAAAAATATTTATGAAATCTTTTTACTGAAATTTGCAATATATATATTTTCTGTAACATTAATAATGCAAGCAGTGATGCCCGACCGGGTGTGTTATGGTGTGCAAATAACTCGTACCAAGGGGTGTTCTGAGGCCTGACACCGCACATACAGAGATTGACAGAATGAGAGAATGTGAATCGTATACATTTTATGAAGTAAAAAAAAAAGTAACTCTATTGTCATTGTTTATTACGTGTACTTCACCACCTTTTCTCCAAAAGACACCAGTTTTAGTTGGGATGAAGAGCTAAAATTTGAGTCAAAATCTGGAGTGTGCTTGAGGTGACAGGTATGGACTTAATATCCTCCAGAAAAATGAATGTTAACTAAGTATTGTCATTATAGCAACTTTTCTAATTTTTTAAGCGCAATATTTAAAATCTGTTCCTATTTGTGATCCTTTCTCCCCCCATTATTTTAGGCTTTATTTGGATTTCTTGAGCTAAGAGGTTGATAGGTATGCGTACCTCTTAATTTTAAAGGTATTGCATCCACTGCTCGACCTAGCTGTCTCTCGTGCGCACACAGGCAGCCACTTTCATGCATGCAGAAGCACTTAAACACGCATCAGAAACCTAAACTCATATAAACAGACACACACACTTTCCTACCTTTTTTTTAATTATCCATTTGTTTTAATTTTCCACTCACTAAGTAGCTGCATAGCAGTGTAAAATGTCTCAATCCGTCTCTATCTCACTTTCATGCACGCATACACTCGCACACAGACATAAATACATATGCACTTTTGTTTTGTTTTAATTTTGTACTCGTTAAACAACATCACTGCTTAGTGAGTGTATAATAATGACATCCGTTACTTTCATTATAGTTCAAGCACCACAGCAGCTTAATATGCTGCTGTGAAGCGTCAGACTCGTTTTTCAGGGGGCATTACCTGTACATTAACACCTTGTTATAGAACGATTGTTCCCCAGTCAGAGTGACGAGGTACTGGTCACCCGCTCTATAATTATCATTAACAAACAATAACAACACATTAATGCACAAAATTATAATCACTTTATCCTGAAAATTATTGTAAACCGCATTAAGTAAAGGGACCTCCAGATGAAATCCAGTGTAGGATTTTATCATTTGACAATTGACTTCATTACTGGAATGAGATTTTAGCCTTTCAAAGTAATAAATTAGAAAATATTAATGGAAGCATATCTGTTAAACCAATAACATTTTTATCCAAACGTAATGAGTCCCACAGTGTTTATTGAAATCCAGCATTTTCTCATAAGCACGTGAAAAATCTAGTAATAACCATAATGCTTCTGTCTTAAAAAGTGTATTCTCATACTTTAGACATATGGAGTCTGGTGATGAAGATGACTTGATAAAAAGGAAGGCTGTGTGTGATCAGAAGTTTGCGTGAGGAAGCAGTGACCATGTGCAGATTAACAGATGAACCACTGTAGCAATTGGCAGACCTCACTGTTCGTAATCATTTTTCAGAGGCAACTAAGTTTGCGTACTTGAAGTGGTAAAATGCACCTCAAAAATGCTATGCTGTTTATATACCACACTATTCTGGACTCTTGATGAGCTGGAATGGAGTCCAAGCATCCAAGCAATACTAATTGATGCGACCACATCATCTGCATAGTGTAACTTGCAGTACAGATGGAAGATTGTGACTGTGAGGTACATACGGGAGAGCTAGGAATTGTTGTAGTAATGATGTACAATATCCCACAATTCTTAGTTCCCTAAAGAAACTGTGAAAGTGGAACATTTTCTCTTGGTTCCATAGTGAGAGTTAAAATGCATGTAAATAAACTTGAATTGTGAGCAAACCTTAAATTCTGCAAGCTTGGAGGGCCAGGATGTAGTGTGCGAACTGAGTTTGATGTGCTTGAATTAATAGGTTTACATCCACAGTGGTGCAGCGGTAACGTTGAATTAATAGGTTTACGTCCACAGTGGTGCAGCGGTAATGTTGTTGCCTTACAGCAAGAGGTTCTTCCATTCGATTCTCGGCTGGAGTGCGGGGAGTGCCTTCTGTGTGGAGTCTGCATGTCCTCCCCGCAGTTGGGTGGGCGTTCGAAAGACATGCATACATGGGCGTGCCTCCGTTGAAGGTTGAATGTCGAGCTGGCACCTCAGCGTTTGTGAAAATCTACTGTCAATCATTAGCGGACCGGAGTTCCGCTGTGGCGACGCCTAACCGGGAAAAGCCGAAAGACAACAACATTGACATATTTTCCCTTTAATGGCCCATGTTGGCAGAAGTAGTTTGGCTGATAGCTAGTAGTGTAAGAATCGGGGACAAATTCAGTATTGAAGATGTTCATCGTGTTTCACTGTTGCAGTCATTACACTTGGGTTATCCTGCTGGCAGGCTACCCGCAGTCGGCCTGAATTCCCAAGTCCTGGTCTGACATCGGTTGCTGTCTCCTCTTCCCTGACGTCAGTGCGCGAGGGGTATAAAAGATGCAGCCGACGCCATTTTCTTCAGTCTTTCTTGCCACGCGGTGCCCAAAGCAAAAGCAGTTCGCAAGTGCCAGTCGGCCGACTCCTGATTCAGATTCGAAGTCTTCATTAAAGCTAAGTACCCCGTTGGGGAAACTTCTTTTTCTTGCTCCAGACCGATGTCCGAAAAAGTTAACAATTGTATTTCTTGTGGGAAGCAAATACCTCATAAGGATTTTCATTCTTACTGTATTCCTTGCCTAGGCCCTGACCACGATGTTGCTAGCTGTCGGTTTTGTGCTAGATTTAACCAACGCACTATTAAGCGCCTGTACGATTTTGCTTTTCGTTACTTTGGCCGAAGATTTAATTGTATATTTCTTGTGGGAAGCAAATACCTCATAAGGATTTTCATTCTTACTGTATTCCTTGCCTAGGCCCTGACCACGATGTTGCTAGCTGTCGGTTTTGTGCTAGATTTAACCAATGCACTATTAAGCGTCTGTACGATTTTGCCTTTCGTTACTTTGGCCGAAGATTTAATTATATAATGCCGTCAGAACAGCCGACGACCGGAGTTTATAAAAAATGCAAGGAAAAGGACAGGCATCCGAGGTCCAAGACCAACGACGAGGCCTCCCGCTAGGCCAGTCACTGGTTCTCAGTGAGGCGCTTTTGCAGCCCCTGACGCCCGCTACCTCAGAGCCACAGGCTGCTTCCAACTCCCACGTGGAGCTGACTAGGCCTCTGGATACTCAAGGTATTGGACACTCAGAAACTATTCCCTCAGATGGTTCCGGAGCCGCTGAGCAGGCATCGGCTTCTGAGGGTGTTTTCAGATCTACACAGTTGTATGTCAAGCAAACCTCAGCTTCAAAGGCAAAGACTAAAACCGCTCTAGAGACAAAGAAACAAGTACAGCATTCTCCTGGACCGACTTCCATGCCTAAGAAACAGATGCTTAAAATGGCCGAAGACCTAATTACTTTTATCAGGGGTTCCCATCCCCCTCCTGATAAGAGGCCTAGGCAAGAGACAGAATATGATTCTTCTGATCAGGTTTCCACTTCCTCTGACTCCTCCTCTGAACAGGGATACTCTCTTCCTACCTATGAGGATTCTGATGCTGAAGAATCTATTCCTTCAGCCTCTCCTCCTGAGGATTATTCTTTTGGGGAAACCCTGCATACCATGAGGGAGAATTTTCACTAGGAGAGCCAAGATTACTCAGAATCTAAGTAGTCTCAGAGACTTTATTTTATTACCGCAGCACAGACCTCTTGCTATTCCACCTGTTCTAGACATTGTAGATGATGTATTTTCAGAGTCCAACCTGTCTCCTGACTCTTTACCCCCTGCACCTGTTAAGCCAGACAGATACTACAGGGTTTCAGACTCTCATAAATTTCTATATAAAAACCCTGCTGCTGACCCAGAAACTATATCTCAGGGTCCCAAAGGGGTCAAGGCTTCCACTGCAAAAAACCCTGTCTCCTCTGATAGGGATTCTAGGACACTGGACAGATGGGGGAAAAAAAGTTTACACTTATGCTACCTTGGCTGTAAGGGCTTTAAATTGTCAGTTTCATATGCTTAAATATCAGCAATACTTAATGTCACTGCTAAAACAGAAAATGTTGACATTCTGAATGTTCTGATAACAAGGAAATGCAGGATTTATTGCATGCAGATGAACAAGTGGGAAAGCATACTTTGCAGTGTGGTTTTGATTCACTGGAGGCCTCTTGCAGGGCTGCTGTCACAGGTTCTGTCATTAGAAGGAATGCTTGGTTAAAGGAACAGAATCTGCCTGATCATGTTAAAGCAAAATTATTGGTTGTTCCATTACAGCATGATACTTTGGTGTTAAGGCAGAAGAGGTGTTGAAGAAAATGGAGGATAAAGCAAAATCTATGCAGACAGTTAAGGATTTCCTACAGGTACAGCCACCCAGATTTAGCAGGAACTGGCCTTCTAAGAATTGTTCCTTTCCAGTGTCAGACAGGCCACAAAGAGGCAGATACAGACGCCCTAGTGGCAGATCCCAGCCCCTAGGCTCATACAGGCCTAAACAATGGGGCGCTTTTACCTCCAAAAGCGGAGAGGACAAATCACAGCCATACAGGAAACAGTCCCAATGACTTTCTTCTGCCAATGCCAAACACTTATCTTTTGGCAGCACCCTTGGGGGAAAACTAGCACTTTTTTCACAAAATTGGCACATGATCACCCAGGACAAATGGGTCTTAAATATAGTGTCTCAGGGCTACAGGTTCCACTTTCACACACTTCCAAAGACAAAAGGTATGCCAGACCTGCCACACAATCAGTGGGCAGAGGCACAAAAGCAAGTTTCATCCCTCATGGACATGAGGGCTATTCAGCGAGTACCACAGCAAGAGCAGGGATAAGGATTTTACTCAAGACTTTTCTTGGTACCCCGAAAGGACAAAGCCTGGAGACCAATACTGGACCTGTCTATTCTAAACACTTTTTTCTGGACGTTCCAAAATTCAAAATGTTGACTCTGCAGCAGCTTCTGCCCATGCTGGGCAAGAAGGCTTGGCTTGTAACTTTGGACATCAAAGAGGCATACCTGCATGTCCCAATCGGACAGTCTTGCAGAAGATACCTCAGATTCATAGCTGGCTCAATGCACTACCAATTCTCTGCACTGCACTTTGGCTTATCTACTGCACCCAGAGTCTTCACAAAATGCCTGGCACCAGTAATTGCATTTTGCAGACAAAGAGGAATTCAAATATATCCTTACTTGGACGACTGCCTTATTCAAGCAGAGAACAAGGACATTCTACTGAAGCATCTGGCGTTTGTAAAAAGATTACTAATTTGCCAAGGGTACACAGTGAACGAAAAGAAATCAAAACTGGTGCCCTCTCAAGAGATAATATTCCTGGGTGCAAGCTTAAATACAACTGCCCAGATGGCTTATCTCACGCCAGACAAACAAAGGTAACTGACTTCTTACTTCGAAATGATGGCAACAAAGACCCAGTTATCTGCAAGAAAAAATTCTGCAGGCTTTGGGCTTCATGGCATCCTGCATTCTGCTAATTCCATATGCAAGACTGCATATGGGGAAACTACAATGGTATCTAAAAAGTGTTTGGACTCAACATTGTCACAGCCTGGAAACATTAATTACCCTCATTCCCTGCCTGCAACAGGAGTTTCGATGGTGGGCACAGGCCTGTCACCACAACAAGGGACAGCCATTCACTTTACCCACAGCCAGGCAGACACCAACAACAGATTCATCAGATTATGCCTGGGGGGCCCACATGGCAGGAAAATGTATTCAGGGCACATGGCCTGCAAGCCAAATGCATCTTCATATCAATCAGAAAGAGATGCTAGCTGTAGAGAATGCCCTGACGGCCTTCAAGGATCTACTTCATCCAGGACAACTGCTGATAAAGACTGACAAAACTACAGTCATGTGGTACATAAACAAGCAAGGAGGCACACATTCCTACCCCCTCTGCAGACAAACCATGACTTTGTGGAACACAGCATTGACTTATCAAGTACACCTGCAAGCACAATTCCTGCCAGGAAAGACAAATACTCTGGCAGACGAACTAAGCAGAAACCTCATGGATCCTCACGAGTGGAAACTAGATCCACAAATCTTCAGCGTGATAACAGGGAAATGGGGATGCCCAGACATAGATCTATTTGCCTCCCCTCACAACTGCCAGCTACAGAGATTCTGCACAATGACTTATCACAAACAAGCATGGAAAGTGGATGCCCTATCATTCAGCTGGAAAACCCTTACAGTATATGCTTTTCCTCCACTGCCTCTCCTCCCCTAGGTACCCCTAAAGGTCAGACAAGAGAAGCCAAAAATGATACTGATTGCCCCAGACTGGCCACGCCAGCACTGGTACCCAGCCCTAAAGAGCTTGTCTCAAGGCCCAGCCTGGACATTACCTCAAATTCCTCATTTGCTGACCCAACAAAACAATCGGATCCTGCACAGCCAACTCAGAATCCTAAATCTGGCTGCATGGCGGATAATGTAACCATTCAGAACACACCTGTCTCTAAAGCAGTTATGGATGTTATTTTGGAGGCCAGGAGGCCCAACACCAAAAAATCTTATGCAGAAAAATGGAAGAGATTCTGTGCTTGGAACCAGGCACAAGGAATGGACACGCTTGTACCAAACATTCCTCAGATTTTACAATACCTAACTGAGATGCTGGACAAAGGCCGATCCTTCTCATCAATTAAGATCCATGCCTCTGCCATTTCAGCTCATTACAATACGGACCCACCTATTTTTTCACATCCACTGCTAAGGCAGTATCTCAGAGGGGCCAAAAACATAAGACCTCCAAGGAGAGCTCCAATACCTGCGTGGGAACTCAATTTTGTCGTGGAAAAGCTCACACTGCCTCCTTTTGAGCCAGCCAATACAGCTGAGATAAAATACTTATCATGGAAAACGGCTCTGCTCCTAACAATAACTTCAGCAAGAAGAGTCTCAGAGTTACAGGCATTAATGGCTGTGGAACCTTTTATTATTTTCCATCCGGACAGGGTTTCTTTAAGGACAAACCCAACATTTATGCCTAAGGTAGTGTCCAGTGCGGCTCTTAACCAAACCATTCATTTGCCTACCTTTTATCCAAACCCACAGAATAAGGGTGGGAGACTCCTGCATTCTTTGGACATGCACAGACAGCTGCGCTTCTACTTGGACACAACTAAAGCTTTCAGAAAAACTGAGCAACTCTTAATAGCATATGCTGCAGCATCACAAGTAAAGGCTATCTCAACGCAAACTATTTCAAAATGGATAGGCCACTGCATCTGTCTCTGCTATTCACTTCATGGCAAATCGGTGCCTAAGGTTAGGCCTCACTCAACCAGAGCAGCAGCCACTTCAGCAGCCTTCCTCGGAGGAGTACCAACCAAAGACATTTTAGAGGCTGCAACTTGGAGTTCAGTGCACACTGTTTCCCAGCACTACCACTTACCTCTACTCTAAATCCAGAGCAGGCTTTGCTACTGCAGTTCTGCAGGGCCATGTAGCCTCTCCTAATCCTGTTTAGACCCAGCCACCCAACCTCAGCTTTGGGATTCAACCCAAGTGTAATGACTGCAACAGTGAAACACGATGAACATAGTACAGTTGTGTACCTACCATAAATGTAGATGTTCGAGTGTATTCACTGTTGCAGTCCAGGTTACCCACCCACCATCCCCCTTTTCTTTGCTGGGACTTATCTGCACTTCTCTATCCTATACAACCTATGTGGTGTATTTGCTCGTAGATGAAGGAAATGTTTGTTTGTGCATGCATACTTATTGGCATAATTTTCAGCCTACCCATTTGGGGGCACCTGACATCTGGGGCAAGAAAAACTGAAGAAAATGGCGTCGGCTGCTTCTTTTATACCCCTGGCGCACTGATGTCAGGGAAGAGGCGACAGCAACCGACGCCGGACCTAGACTTTGGAATTCAGGCCGACTGCAGGTAGCCTGCCAGCAGGATAACCCAAGTGTAATGACTGCAACAGTAAATACACTCTAACATCTACATTTATGGTAAGTGTACACAACTGTACTTTTCATCATTTCTGAAATCTGATATCCGAGACTGTGTTTTTATACATTCTGTAGTTGTATAACTCATTAACCAGTTGGTCGATATGATTAGAAAAACTCAATGCTGGATCTACCCATATATCCAGGTTCTTAAATGAGTCTGCAGTTTGTGTGCTGTATTAAATATTCAGTTTTCAAACAAGCTGCTGCTGGCTTGCCCATGTTGGTAAGTTAGGCTCCCTCGCCTCATTGCAGTAGCAGCATTTAGACCCTGACAAGCTGCAGTCTGCAAGTAGTGTACTGGTTGAGTGACCGGTGCCTATTGCACTTCCCATAGGTAGAGATTGCAAAGCTTTTAAGGCTGTTGCTTGATGGGTGGTGGTCAGGGCACACACCCCAGCAGCAGTATGAAAAATTAACTTTTAAGTACCTTTCTTACATCACAAAAAAAACTAAGGTTTTGATAAGCACCTGTTGCACTTCTCTGCTCTCAAGCTCTAGGCTAATACTAGAGCATAACAAAGGCCAGTGCCTGCCACCCAAGAACAGCTGTGTGAAACTTTTTAGGCTGGAAAACAGCTTGCTGGAACACAAGCCAAAGTATGGCAGATTAAGATGTCTAACAGCTTCTAAAACTATTTGTTAATCAGAAATGCACTTGGCAGTGCCACAGTAACATTGGTCAGAAGCTGTGTTTTACAGCTATCAAATCTGTCAAATAACCTGGGCTCCTGCACTTTTTTTCTGTAACTGTCTACTATAAAGAATTGAGATCAGGTTTCTCCAAGTATAACTCAGTTCTACGTTCTCAACATGGATATCAAGATTCACCACTTTAGACATTACTTCCCACCACTGTCAATGCGAGTTTTTTGGCATCTGTGTCCAGTCCGCACAAGTTTATTATGATCTGATTATAATATATATTGCTTAAATTTGCATTGCATGCACACTGAATTTAAATGTGTATCCTATTTTTATTTCTGTCATCTATGTTTGTACTTGAACATAATTAGCTGTAAAGTTGGTTTATTTTCCGTTTCCCAAACTGAACCTGAAATTACTTCTTTCGATCACTCTTCAGCCCTGGTTAAGAATAGATAAACTCATATTTATATGGAGAAGCGTTAATGTTTACATAAGAGTTAGTAATCTGTAGGTGCCATTAGAAAATGCAGTGATAAGATAATGTAGTAGAGAAATCTCTGTAAATTTTTTTTTTTTTTTTTTTAGTAGAATTTTTAAATTTCATGTATTAGAAGAGTTACATAAACCATGTGGAGTGGAGACTGTAAGGATCTGCTTTTGTAGGCTGAATCTAAATGACAGCTATGTGTGTTGATTCTTGCAGGAGTATGGGCTAAAATTCCTATACAAGGTAGAAGTTAAAATTAATAAGATTAAGTTTAAAAAGACTTTGAAAAGTAAGTGTAAAAAATGTCATCTGATGTCATTTTCATTCATTCTTCAACTGTTTCGTCTCAGATCCAGCTCTGCAGCTTTTACCAGATTCACTGATCCAACTCTCAAGCTGCTCCCTTTACCCATAATGCCATATTGTCCTAGCATACCCTAGATTTCTTTTGTTGCCATGTCATTCAGATGTTATCTTCTGCTCTAAAGCCTCAGGGTGCAAACTAGGTGTTCTTTTCATCATGTATTGTTGATTTTGTTTTTCGTAACTTACTCAGTTGATTTTTATCATCCTTCCTACCTTAATCTTCACTTAATATTTTCAGGTTTTTCTGTGTTAACATGGTTCCTTTCCTTTTAGGCCTGCCTACCCATTAAAAGGTAGTCTTCTAAGTAACATTGTTGGTATGTTTTCTTCTTCTCCTGCTTCTTTCCTACTCCAGAGTATTCTTCAGTACCATTGTTGGTGCCTTAACCTTTCTAGTAATAAAAAAATTCCTTTTATTTTCTCTGCGTCAGCAAGATGTCTGACAAGCCCACAGGCTTTAAAAAATGCACTTCCTGTGGACATAAGATCTCCAGTTCAGATGCCCACAGAGTGCATTTACTTCCTGGACGCTGCCCATTTGGACACCCAATGCCCTATTTGTGCGGGGGTTTAATTCCAGCTCTTTGAGTGATGGGAGAAATAAATTAGTTTTGAGGGGATCTGTTGCCATCTTCCTCCTCCTGTTTGTCTAATGGGGCTCAAACCCTGATAAGAAAGCTGATAAAGGGAAGCCTAATTCTGCTCCAAAGGAGAAAGACTCCAGGAGCCCAGTCCCCTAACTGTCTTCCCAGATCGGCTCAGACAGTTGAGGTTCCAACCAGAATATTAAAACAGTCTTGTTCGAACTCCTTTGATCCTAACTCATCCAAGGCTAAGTTGCCTCTGACCCGGTTTCCACATCTGTTTGGCTCCATTCCCCTTTCCTACAGGAAATGCTGAGGAGACTCTCCAGACCACCTTCAACCAGCCTCCTTTAGGTCCTCTAGGATCCTATCCGATGCAGAGGTGGATAGAATGAGGAAGTTTCTCAGAGCTCAGATTAGGATGGGGGTGATCCCATCTCTGTCTCCTATAGGGCTTGTGAGCCTGCCCTCCAACCAGCCTCAAGTGATGTCTCTTTCTGTGATTCAACCTGTGGCTTTGGAGCACTCAAATCTAAGAGCTTTAGATGTGTCCTCATTTGATCCGAAGACAGGTTGTTCTTCCACTGCGAACATGTTCCTGAGTCAGCCAGTTCCAACCCTGCCAGAGCAGGATGATTCTCTGAGCCGAAGCATCTGTGCTGGTCCTGTGGGGTTGGGCTTGAGACTGAAGCTGTGAGAGCCTTGGCATTGGACAGCTGTAGTTCGACTCCCTCCTTGAGACAGGTGCCCGTGGGGTTTTGAGGTGAAACAACACAGGTTGCTTCAGCTCTGGTGCAGCTGTCTGCTGTTTCCCCTGGATCTTCTGCCTTTGAGTTGAAGAGGGCCTTTTGTTTACCGAGAGTGAGGACATCCTAACCCCTCTCATATCCCACTTGTGTTCCACAATTAAATTTGAGCTCTGAGCCTCTCAGGTCTACATCACAGGGACAGCCAATCCCATCTAGCCTTCAGTCAGTCCTTCCTCATGACTCCCATGTCACTTCTGATACTTCACCAGACCATCCCACTGATGAGGCCACTAGGAAGAGAACATGTAAAAGGAGACCTAGAACCCCCCCCCCCCCCAGGAATCTCTCATTGAAGATCTAGACTTCAGTGAAGTAGAGGGATCCCTTAGATGGCCACTTGATGATGTCTCCTTTTGGAGAGATTCTGGAACTTCTCAAGCAGAAAGGTAGATGGTTTTCTGAATCTGCTTCCCAGGAGGCACCTTTGTTTCTGGAGGCTTTTGGGCCTGACCCAGTTATTTCTTGGGTGGTCCCAGCGGCTGATGAGTTAATAACCTGGTCTCACACCTGGAAGGATCTGGATACCATGGAGCTGATTCCCAGGTGACCAGATACATTCTTAGATCTCTTGAAGGACAGAGCCCACTGTAACAAGAAGTCCCCTGTGGATGCCATGGTCATGGCAACAGCCACTAAGAGAGTCTAGGGCCTTGAACAGATTTGGCAAGTGCGTTTATGAATTGGCAACCTTCGCCCTGTGGTCAGTTAATTATCTGGTTCACTTTACCAGGTTGTAAACAGATTTGACCAAGGAGCTATCAGGTTATCTTACTGGGTGCATGTCTGTGGAGGACTCCACCAAAGCTTCTTTGAAAGTGGCCACCCTTCAGTCTATTATCAGTGAGCCCATGAGGTTGTTAGCTCAAGCTGCTGGGGGTACCTAAAGGGCAGAGGGTTCAAGCATATCCATGAGTAGACATGCTTGGATGCACCTGTAAGATTTTTTGTGGAGCCCTTCACGTCTTCATTCATCAGTGCTCCCTTTTTATGGATAATCCTTATTCGGCCCAAATTGAAGGAAACCTACTTCAGGAGTGAGCAAGATGGAAAGAACTTGTCTGCCATTAGGATCAGTGTTTCTACCCCTCTGAGATCCTTTTATCTGAATCACTGAGGTGGTAAGATGATGATTTGCAAATCTCAAGGGCCTTTCTAAGACTCGCAATGCAGCAGTTCTCCCAGGACAGAGGGGGGAAATCTTAACAGAAGACACTGCCCTCGCAGCAGAGGTGGTCGACAAAACCAGGGTTTCAGGCAACTATATTTATGCATTTTCCACATTTCTTGCCTTATCTGGTCCTTCACCTTATATTCTTTTTGTTTTTTGGCACATTCAGTTGCTGCCTGGTTTTTATCTACTTATGGTTTGATTTTCATTCTTGCTTGACGCCGATATGCTTCTGCTAGATTAAGCATAGAAGTCATCTTAGATTTTAGTTTCCTCATGTTTTAAAACTTTTGCTACATTTGGGTTTTGTGAGGTCAGTAGATATGTGTGGAGTCCCACAATTGCAGATCTATACATATAATCAATTTCAAAGAGGCCCATCCCTCTTTCAGAACAGGGAATATACACTCTTGGTATGGACTGATGTTTATAAATCATTTGGTGAGCATGAAGCATCCTTCTTGATTTCCTGTCTAATCTATCCAACATGTTTTGGAGCCAGTCAGTCACTTCAAAACTGTAAGTTAGGGCAGGAAGAGCGAATTGGTTTATAGCTTGGATTTTGTTCCTAGATGTCAGTGCTTTTTTCAGGATTAAGTTCAGTCGTCTGAAATATTCCTTTCTAAGCTTTGTTTGCATTTGTTAGTGTTTTATTTTTGATCCTTCATCATTTCCCAGATATTTATACACTTTCTTGCCCAAGTTCTTTTATATCACATTCTTGTCCCAAACTGATGTTTTCCTAGTGTTGCAGTTTGTGTTTTAAAGGTTGCTTTTGCACATTTATCAAGACCAAATGACATTCTTATCTGAAAAAGTTTTTACAGCTTGCAGTTGTGCTGTCAGTTCCTCATCTGATGAGCTGTACAGTTTTAAATCATTGACAGAGAAGATGAGAAGTCTTTACACTTTGTTTTCTAGGAGCCAAATTGTAGCCATGGCCTAAAGCTGTTAAGTAGACAGCTTAATGGGTTAAGGGCAAGTCAGAATAGCAGTGATGACAGACGCATCCTGGAATATCCCCCTTTGAGTTTTTATCCCTGGGATAATAATTTGTCCTTTATCATGTCTTAATTGCAAAGTGGTCTGCCACTGTTTCATGGTCACTGTAATGTAGTCGATCAGTGTAGGATGTATCTTATACAGTTTTAAGTACTCTTTTTTTTTTTTTTTTTTTTTTTATCCATGAATGTGGGATACTGTCAAATGCATTTTTGTAGTCAGTCCATCCCATAATTAGATTCTTCCTCTCTTTACAGTTCTCCACTATGATTTTATTTAACAAGAAATTATCCTTCGTTCCATATGACTTTTTTTTATTGCCCTTTTGCTCTACTGCCATAATTTGAGTTTTATTGTAAATGTCTTTAAACTCTGTCGCCATCAATTCCCGTGTATAGTTTCTACGTCATCGAAAGGCAAGTTATCGGTCTATAATTTTTAGGGTAGCTTGCAGGTTTACTCTTAAGTAGGAGCATTGTTTTTCCTGTTAGCCAGGTTGGTGCCTGTTCGGTTCGTGCGTATAAATAGTTCTTACTCATGGCTATCTTTTCGTGCAAAGATGTTAATACTTTTAGCCAAAGGTTAAGTACTGCATCTGGGCCTTTGATTTTCCAGTTAGTCTTTTCTTAACTTCATTTCAATCTCTTTGGTTGTTACTTCATCACATTTCATATCCTGTACCTTTAAACTTCTTAACTTTTTCTATCCATTTAGCATCTTTATGTTCCATAAGATCTTCATAGATATTTCTCCAAAATGTATCTATTTCTTGTTTTTTTGGCAGTCTTTCAATTCCTTTTACCTTGTTTCCCAATTCGCTATAAAACTTTTTTGGGTCTTCAATAAATTGTTTATTTTGTACTTTTCCTTAATATTTATCTTCATGTGTACTTTTCCTTAATATTTCTCTTCGTGTCTTCAAGATGTTCTTCGTGTTTCACTGTTGCAGTCATTACATTTGGGTTATCTGTCTGCAGGTAGCCCTTTGCCAACCTGAATATCAAAGTCTTGGATTCCTGCGTCGGATGCTGTCTCTTCTTCCGTGATGTCAGGTCGTCAGGGGTATAAAACATGCAGCCGACGCCATTACATCAGTCTTTCATGCCGCGCGGTGCCCGAAGCTGAAGCAGTTCAAGTGCCAGTCAACAGACTCCTGAAGTTTTCGTTTTCATTCGTACTGCATTCCTTGTTTAGGCCCAGATTACGACGTTCTTCGCTGTCGGTTTTGTGCCTTATTCAACCCCCGGACTATTCGTCTGTTTATTTTTGCAGCAAATTATTTTGGTACTCTGTTTAACTATCCAGAAATGGCTTTAGTAAGCCATCAGACTACCGACTTTCCAAAAAAACGTAAAGATAAACAGACCGCATAGGTCCAAAGCTGCCGACGACACTTCCGTTAAGCTAGTCGCCAGTTTGCCGGTACTCAGTGAGGCTCTTTCACAGCCCCTGATACCTGCTACTTCAGATTCGCAGGCCTCTACTGAAACCTATTCGGAGTCCAGTATGCTGCGAGATGCTTCTTCGAATGGAACCTGCAGATGTCTCTACCTTTGATGGGTCCGGAGCCACTGTGCAGGCACCGGCTTCTGTGGTGTATTCAGGCCTACTGACTTGCATTTCAAACTGACGCCATCTTCTTCTTCAAGGCCTAAAACTCGACCCACGCCTAGAAAACCGATGTCTAAACTGCATGGTCAGGCCCATATGCCTAAAAAACAAATGAGAAGAATGGCTGAAGACCCTATTACTTTAATTAGGGGAAGCCAGCCTTCCCCCTCTGAGACCTAGAACTGATTTTCCTTCTGATTCTTCTGATCAGGATTCTGAAATTTCTGTTTCTTCTGATTACCAGGATTTGCCCTTATCTACCTATGAGGATTCTGATGCAGAGGATTCCATTCCCTCTGCTTCCCCTCCAGAAGATTTCTCTTTTGGTGAAACTTTGCACACTCTTAGGGAGTATTTCCGCTGGGAAAGCCAGGATTACTCTAGACTCCAAAAGGAGGCTTAGGGAATTCTTACTCCTCCCTCAACACAGGCCTTTAGCTATCCCTCCTGTATTGGACATTGTAGATTGTGCCTTCTTGGAATCTAGCCTGGCCCCTAGACACTTTAATACCTGTCAGGCTTCCTGGGAGCTGGAGGTAGAGTACCTGACTCTCAAGTTCCTCTTCAAGAACCCTACTGCGGATCCAGAGACCATTTCCCAAGGACCTAAAAGCATTAAGGCTACTACTGCCGAAAATCCTGCCCCCTATGATAGAGATTCCAGGGCCTTTGACAGATTGGGTAAGAAGGTATACATTTCTGCTACTTTGGCCATTAGGGCCTTAAACTGCCAGTTTCATATGTTAAAGTATCAGCAGAATATTATGGGACTACTTAAACAGAAGAATTATGTTGATTCCTGACTGTGCTGAAAATAAAGAATTACAGGATTTAATGCATTCTGCTGAACAAGTTGGTAAACGTACTTTGCATTGTTGTTTTGACGCTTTTTAGAAGCATCTTGCAGGACTGCTGTCACTAGATCTATACTTAGAAGGCATGCTTGGCCTATGGAACAAAATTTGCCAGATCATGTTAAAGCTAAATTACTGGATGCTCCCTTAAAACAAGACCATCTGTTTTGGCAACAAAGCAGAAGAAGTCCTTAAAAAGATGGAGGAAAAAGCTAAATCTATGCAAACTGTTAAAGATTTCCTGCAAGTACAGCCTCCCAGATTTAGTAGGCATTGGCATTCTAAGAATTGGTCCTTTCCTGTCTCTTCCAGGCCTTCTCGGTCCAAACCCAGGAACAGCAGACCACCTAGGCTACAGTCTCAAGGTACTCACAGGCCTAAGCAGTTGGGGGCTCCCACTTCCAAAGCTGGAAGTAGTAAGACACCCCCCTATGGAAAAATGTCACAATGACTTGACCTTGAACATTCCAAGCCCTACTCAACTGCCTGTGCCCTTAGGGGGAAAGATCGTCCTGCATGCAAAAAACTGGGAACTCATTACCCAGGACAAATGGGTTTTAAATACAGTTTTCCAAGGATACAGATTCCACTTCCACACCTTACCAACCCCAAACGGTTGGCCAGACCTACCCTCAAATCAGTGGGCAGAGGCTCAACAGCAGGTTCTCTCTCTTCTGCTGGGAGAGGTTGAACAGCCCTGATACTTAGAAGAAAGGGGACAAGGTTTTTACTCAAGACTTTTCCTGGTACCCAGAAAAGACAGCTCATGACATCCTATCCTGGACCTCTCTATTCTAAACACCTTTTTGGTAATCCCAAAATTCAAAATGCGAACACTTCTACAGCTGCTTCCTATGTTAGGCAAAGATGCCTGGTTGTCAACCTTAGACTTAAAGGAAGCTTACCTGCACATTCCAGTAAGGGAATCTTGCAGGAAATACCTACGCTTCAGGGCAGGCTCCATGCAGTATCAGTTCTCTGCACTTCTCTTTGGCTTATCTACTGCGCCCAGGGTATTCACAAAGTGTCTAGCTCCAGTCATTGCATTTTGCAGGCAAACAAATATTCAAATATACCTGTACCTGGACGATTATCTAATTCAGGCAGAAAGCCAGGACATGCTACTAAAACATGTGGCATTTGTAAAGAAACTTTTAACCTCACTGGGGTACACCATAAACGAAAAGAAATGTCATCTAGTACCCTACCAACAGATTGTATTCCTGGGAGCAAGCTTGAACACAACTTCCCAGATGGCTTACCTCATGCCAGAGAAACAAGTTTACTTGACAGCCTACTTCAAACTACTGGAAACAAAGACACATCTATGTGCAAGGAAAATCCTGCAAGCCCTGGAGTTCATGGCCTCTTGCACATTCTACTAATTCCATATGCAAGACTGCATATGAGGAAACTACAGTGGTATCTAAAAAGCCTATGGTGTCAACATTCTCAGGACCTAGAAGCAATGATTCCTTTCGTTCCTTGTATAAAGACAGAGTTCCTTTGGTGGGCAGAGGCCAGCTACCACAACAAGGGGCTCCCATTCACTCTCCCCCCCCTGCCACCCAAACCCTAACAGATGCATCAGACTATGCATGGGGGGCTCACTTGGCAGGGCAGTGCATTCAGGGCAAATGTAACCCGAGTCAGATGCACCTGCATATCAATCAATCAAGACATGTTAGCTGTTACAGAATTCCCTGACAGCCTTCAAGGACCACATTCTTCCATGACAATTATTGGTAAAGACAGAACACCACTGTTATGGGGTACATAAACAAGCAGGGGGGAACCCACTTGTACTCTCTCTGTAGACTAGCCATGGCTCTGTGGAACACAGCCTTGAGCTACCAAGTGCACCTACAAGCTCAGTTCCTGCCAGGCAAACTAAATTCACTGGTAGACGATCTAAGCAGAAATCTCATGGACCCATACGAGTGGAAACTGGAACCAAAGATATTCAACCTTTTGAGAAACAAATGGGGGAATCCAGAGATAGACCTGTCTGCCTCCCCTCAGAACTACCAGTTGGACAAATTCTGCACAAAGGCTTCCCACAGTCGAGCTTGGAAAGTGGATTCCCTGTCCTTCACCTGGGAAAGCCTCTCAGTTTATGCCTTTCCCCCTCTGCCTCTCCTCTTGAAAGTTCTGCTAAAGATCAAATAGGACAAACCAAGGACAATACTGATTGCACCAGACTGGCCATGCCAGCACTGGGTACCCCCTCTTGTGCAGTACGTCACTGCTGGAACCATGGCACCTGCCTCAGACCCTTTTCCTGTTGTCCCAGCAGGAGGGCCAGATTCTGCACCCTCCGCTTCAAACCCTGAACCTTGCAGCCTGGCTAATTCCTTGAACTTTCCAGTAGCATCCCTCTGTAAGCAGGTGCTAGATGTCATTCTGGAGGCAAGGAGGCCTAGTACTAGAAAATCCTATGCAGAAAAGTGGAAAAGATACTGTTCCTGGAGCCATACTCGTGGGGATGGGCACAATGGTGCCCAGCTTACCGCATATTCTTCAATACTTAACAGAGATGCTCCACAAGGGCCTTTCCTTCTTGTCAATTAAAATGCATGCCTCTGCTATTTCAGCACATTGTAATACTGAACCACCCCTCTTCTCTCACCCCCTGCTAAAGCAATTCCTCCGAGGGGCCAAACATTTAAGACCACCCAGGAGAGCCCCTACTCCAGCCTGGGACCTTAACTTTGTATTGGAAAAGCTCTCTCTACCTCCTTTTGAGCCAGCTGCAACTGCAGAGTTGAAATTCCTTTCTTGGAAAACAGCTTTCCTTCTAGCTATCACTTCAGCAAGAAGAGTGTCTGAATTACAGGCCCTCATGGCAGTGGAGTCCATCTTCCATGTAGACAGGGTGTCCCTCAGGACTAATCCTTCCTTTATGCCCAAGGTGGTGTCTAGTGTGGCCCTTAATCAGTCCATTCATTTGCTTACTTTTTTCCCAAATCCACAAAACAAAGGAGAACGAATACTGCACTCTTTGGACGTGCACAAACAACTTAGATTTTATTTGGACAGGACTAAGCCTCTCAGAAAATCTGAACAGCTGCTAGTTGGCTTTGCTGTAGGGGCAGAGGGGAAGGCCATTTCAAAGCAAACCATTTCTAAGTGGATAACCCATTGCATTCATTTATGCTATAAGCACCATGGAAAACCTACCCCACAGGGGATAAGATCACATTCCACCAGGGCTGCATCTACCTCTACAGCATTTCTCAGAGATGTCCCTACCACGGACATCCTAGAAGCTGCTACCTAGAGCTCTGTACCTTCACCAAGCATTACCACATGCCTATTTTTTCTAAATCCAGAACTGGTTTTGCCACTGCAGTTTTGCAGGGATTAATAGCTGGTCCTAATGTTCTCTAACTTCCTCCTCCCTTCCTTAGCTTTGGGAATAGACCCAAATGTAATGACTGCAACAGTGAAACGTGAAGAACATAGTACAGTTGTGTACACTTACCATACACGTAGATGTTCCAGTGTATTCACTGTTGCAGTCCTGGTTACCTTCCCTCAAGCCCCCTGACTTCTCTTGGCTATATTTTTCTTCCTGTTTAGTGTATTTCAGCTTTCTGGTGTATTTGCTTTTTGTTGGAGGTGTAATCTAACATATAATTGCTTTCCATTATGGGGGCACCTGATATCTGGGGCAAGAAAAACTGATATAATGGCGTTTGTTGCATGTTTTCATACCCCTGACGTCATGGAAGAAGAGACCGCATCCGATGCAGGAATCCAAGACTTTGATATTCTGGCCGGCTGAGGCCTACCTGCAGGCAGATAACCCAAATGTAATGACTACAACAGTGAATACACTCTAGCATCTACATTTATGGTAAGTGTACACAACTGTACTTTTTTCCACCCGTGATGAAATTTTTAGTTTATTTGCGATTGTGCATGATAGATCCTGGTCTGTTCTAATACTGTGCAATATTTTTATCACCTCTATCTTAGTATTTTTGTTGATCTGTTCCCTCTTCTATAGTCTTCTAACAGTGATACTTCTTGTCTTAACTGATTTATAGTTTTCTCTATTCGATATTTCCATGATTGTATTCTATTGCTCCCCTTCTTTTCCCTCACTACCCTGTGTTCTTGTGGTAGAACTTTATCAGTTATTAATTTAACTGCACAGTAATGTATCCTGTTTATTTCTGTTATATTGCATGGATCACTGTGAACAGTCCCAATTACTGTGTTCATTTGTTTTATCAGACGTCTGACTTTTGGGATTTTATTGGCCTTCTGCAGTCTATTTCTTTCAGTGATCTTGATATATCTGTCTGTCTATTAAATCAAACAACTCTTCTCTTAGCTCGTTTTCTTCCAGACTGAGGGCACATCCCTTGTTTTCCATTTCCTTCGAGCATTCTGTAGAAGGTTCTACGGCATCTTCCTGTGGGACATTCTCAATTTCGTCCAGTGCCATCCGTTGCTCATTCATATGGGAACTCACTGGCCTATCACTCCTCAACATTGACTGCATCAGAGTTTCCAGTTCCTTCCCTTGCTGTATATCTTAAGTGAGTATTTACACTGGTTTCCGGTGGAAGGCTTCAAATTATCGTCATATGGAGCCTGACCAATTGCTTTCCTGTTCCACTGGTTTCCCCTTAATTTGGATATCCATTGCTGTATCCTGTTGTGGTGCTTTCTGAATTATATTTTCTACACTGAATCTTTCACTTCGCAAGTACTCCGTAACCTCAGTTTCTATTTCTTTAACTTTTCCATTACTAATCTCCTTTTTCTCTGTCTGCTTTTAGACCTAAGGGATGGTCCTTTAGAAACCTGATGGTTCCCTCTTTGAGCTCCAGCCTCCTTTTTTATGCCTCTGTCCTCCTTTTTTATGTAGATTTGGCTTAATGTACATGTTATTTGGGACAACAAACTCAATTTGAACTATGCTAGGCTGATGGGACATTATGGGTAAAGGGAGGAGCTCATGATTTGGATCCATGAATCTGGTAAAAGCGGGAAGCCGGGTGTGAGGGCTGATCTGAGGTCCATCAGTTAAGGGAAAATGAAAATGGACAACAGGGACGCATCGTCATGGTGAGTACGTAACTTTTGTTTTATGAAGTAGTTGGACAGCTGAGGTGTGTTTTACTGACTTAAATTATTCAATGTATTGAATTTAATGATATTAAATTAATTGTGAGCAAGTAAATGAACAGTATTTGAGTGAATGCAAAAAATTTAATTTTTCTGATCATGTGGATTCAAAATGTTACACTAATTTTGAATATAATTCACTATTTTATACGTCTGTACAATATTTTGTTTTTCTTTCTTTTTTTTTTTTTTTTTGTAGGTGAATTGGATATTTAAAGTTGGTAGTAGGTGTGTGTGTCTTCTTTCTGTTAGATCTTATTCATCTAAACAGTTTGTGTGTTATTGTTAAAATTATAATATAGAAATAGTAGTTTGTTGGTTAGTGCCCTTAGCCGTCTTGTGTGGGCCTTTCAGCCCTATTTAGAGTTAATAATAACAATAATTCTTCTAGTCAGGTTTCTCTCAGTGGGCCTTTTTAGCCCTGTATTTGAAATTTATAGTTTTACCTCTGTGGTAGATAGTGCCTGGTGTGGGCTTAGTTTGCTTTCTTTACTTAGTGTTGGGTCTCTTTACCCTATTTAGATTTCGGTATACTGTTATTTGTACTGTTTAGAGCATGTCGGATGAAAAGTCTCATCCCAAGTCGGAATTCAAGAAATACCCAGATTGTGGGCAGAAAATGTTCGTCACTGATGGGCACTTCCAATGTGTTTACTGTCTGGGGGCTAAACACCTCCAAGACACTTGCAGTATTTGCCATTCCTTTTCATCAAGAGTCCTCTTGGAGAGAAGGAGGAAACTCATTGACAGGGGATTACTACAACATTCCTTTTCTGAGGTGTTGGGTAGCCAGGAAGGTGCCAGCACTTCTTCCAAATCCTCCAAATCTTCTAAATCTTCGGATTCGAAAGTTGTAAAAAAGGCAAGAACTTCAGAGGGTACAGGGTCATCGGTTCCACAGCTCTCGGAACCAAGTGTCCCTTTGATTCGGAGCCAGCTCCCCATCTTGGAGCCGGTCTCTGAGGTTCCCTCGTCTCCTCTGCTCCAGTCAGCACCTTCGGTGCATTCATCTAAGACTTCGGTCAGCCTTTCGGATATGGACATGGATCGGCTAGTGCAGAAGCTTTTACAGGCACCAGGACTTGCCATATTGTTGTCGCCCCCGACCACGTCAGAGCCGAAGACCATTGAACCGGATTTGTCTACTCCTTCTCCGAGCCGTACTGGACCCTCTGAGCCGAAGGAACCTGCACCGATGATTGTCGAACCTTTGAAGCCGTGACCCGCACTGGTGTTATCGGCTCCATCTACTCAGATGTCCTCGGCACCGACCGAGGACTCTAGGAGCCGACGCTCTCCCATCGGGTCCAGTGAGGATAGTCAGACCGATTTGTCGGCACCGACTCTTCCTCACTGGGCCTTGGCTCGGCTCCTACCTCGGGCTCGGAGCCCATGGTTTCGGTGCGGGAGGATCTGACGGTCCTTTCGGGTCCGTCTACCCCTTCTCGTCAGAGCCATGGCACCTTCGATGCTATGAGGAGAGTCCTGTCTCTCAAGACAACGTCCGCATCGGTTCGGCTTTCCCTCTCCCCTCAAGCTCCTGTGTCAGCTTCTTGGTCTACCGGTCCCCCTAAGCGTAGAGACCCTGAGCCTGAAGTACCCCCACAGGGCGTCCCCTGCTCTTCCGAGATATCCCTAGATCTCTCCACTGAGGAGGTGCCCAGGAAGAGACTGTGCAAGAGGAGGCACTTAGACTCCCCACAGGAGTCTTTGACATCTGACACAGACTTGGATGAGTCAGAAGGGTCCCCTCAATCCCCCTCTGAGGATATCTCCTTTGCGGCGATATTAGAGATCCTTAGTCAGAGGGGCGATTGGCAGCCCAGGACCCCCTACCGAGGACGAGTCTGTGCTCTTGAAGGCTTTTGAGTCTCAACCTTCCACTTCTTGGGTGTCTCTGCCTTATGACGAGCTCATGAAACTGCCCTCTCTTAAGGCGTGGGAGTCACCGGAGGCCATGGAACCTGTCCCTCGCAAGCCAAATAAATTCATTTCTGCCCCAGTGGACAAGGCCTTTTTGACCAAAGGAGTGCCTGTTGATGCCGTGGTGGTAGCTGTAGCCACCAAAAAGGAAGTGTCTGAAACATCCGCATTTATCCATCCTCCTAACCGAGATTCTAGGATCATGGATAGATATGGGAAATGCATGTTTAGTTCAGCGACTTTTTCTCTGCGATCACTGAACTACTTAACCCATTTTACGAGACTACAAAGAGATCTCCTGAAAGAGCTAGGAGATGCTCTCCAGGGTACGGTAGCTGCAGGGGTTGCCAACAAAGTCAACACACAGCTCACTACCCTAAACTCAGTTGTGAACTCGTCCATGCATCTCCTATCTTATGCAGCTGATGGTTCGAGTAGAGCCGCTAGTTCGGGCATTGCTCTGCAAAGACAAGCCTGGATGCGTCTCTGTTCCTTTGCGGAGCACTTTAATTCTTCTTTTATCAACACCCCATTCGATGGCTCATCACTGTTTGGGCCTAAAGTAAAGGAAACTTTAACCAGGTGTGAGCAGGAAGGCAAGACCCTATCTACCGTTGGAGTCTGTTTTTCTACCCCTACTCGGCCCTACCCCAAGGGCCCTATGGGAGGGAAAATGTGGTTCCAAAAAGCACAAGGACCCTTTCAGGACACACGTGGCGAAACCCCCACTAGAGGCAGAGGAGGGGGTTATAACGGAAGACGCCACCCCTGCGGCAGAGGGGGTCCGCAGCAACAGGGTGACAGGGGCCAGTTCTCTGGTCAACCCTACCAGCTCCCCTGAAAGGGGGCTTGGCTGTTTGGCTGTGGAGGCAGTTGGGGGTCGCTTGTCTTTGTACCCAGAAGCCTGGCTAAACATAACATCAGATACATGGGTAAAAAACATCATTTCCAGAGGATATTTCATACCGTTCTCTTCCCCTTCCATTCCTGTAAACAGAATCCCAGATGCTCCACCCAGTCTCAGGGAGCAAGCAATCGTAGAGGTCCACAAATTGCTAGAAAAAAAGAGTCATCCAACCAGTCCCAGCAGACCAAGTCGGATTCGGAACTTACTCAAGATTTTTTTTGACACCAAAGAAAACAGGGGACTGGAGACCTATCTTGGACCTCAGCAGACTCAACCAGTTCGTAAAGTAAGAGAAGTTCTGAAGGGTCACGCTTCAGTTCATTCTTCCCTTCCTAGGGAAAGGCGATTGGATGTGCTCCATAGATCTCAAGGTCACGTACTATCACATAAAGATGAACAGACGCTCCAGAGATCACCTGCGTTTCCGGCTGGGAGCCAATCATTACCAGTTCCGAGCCCTGCCCTTTGGTCTCACTACAGCCCCCAGAGTGTTCACCTAATGCATGGCAGTGGTCACGGCTTACCTGAGGCATCTAGGATTACAGGTGTTTCCATACTTAGACAATTGGCTCCTCACCGCTACCACCAGGCATCAGTTGACTCAGACAACACAATACACTCTGCCATCAATTAGGCATTACAATAAATTTCAAAAAGTCTGCCTTATTGCCATCACAGCATACTGTTTTTATAGGAGCAGAGTTTAAGATACCTCAACCACCACCATACGTCTTCCAGAGTCCCACTTCTCCGCCAACACGTCAACTCACTGGTGTCAAAGTACAAAGCTACAGCAGCAGAGGTCTTGAAGGTGCTAGGTTTGATGGTGGCAGCAATCCTGGCTATACCACTCGCAAGGATGCATATGTGAATTCTTCAATGGCTCCTCTTTGCTCAGTGGTCTTACCAGAAACTACCGATGCACCACATGATTCTCATCATGAATTTTTGCAAGAGAGACCTTTGGTGGTGGTTGACGTCTCTTCATGTCATAGTCTGAAGAGCCTTTGTTCTCCCCCCCGCCCCCCAGTAGCCACTGTGACCACAGACGCTTCCCTGATAGGGTGGGGTGGGGGGCATTTTCAGGGAAAGACTGCCCAAGGCACATGGACGGATCAAGAGTCACATATGAGTATCAATGTTCTGGAGTTGAGAGCGGTACGTCTGGCGTTGCAGTACTTTCAGGACTGTCTTCCTCAAGGGACAATTGCAATTCAGACAGGCAAACATGTCTGGTCTGGTACTTGAACAAACAAGGCAGAACCAAATCTTACTCCCCCTTTGTTGAGAAGCCCTCAGGGTATGGCAATGG
>NC_056735.1:1712219963-1712254963 GCF_019279795.1 Protopterus annectens | reverse complement strand
TCTCAGTAAAATTGCATTTAAATGCGATAAAAGTTTTTTTATCTTAAGAAGGAAGTCAGCATTTTGCCCAATTTTCTTCAAGTTAAATAGTTTTCTTCTATTTAAAAAGCTTAACTGCAGCACTCGGTACTGCAGATTCAGTACAACAATTTACATTACAGCACAGACACGCTGTGAGATATTTCTCTGGTTGCTATAATTACATTAAAAATATAACAGATAACATTAAAAATGTTTATGTGATGCATTTTGTAAGGAATGCTATTCAAGCCTCCTCCATCTTTTTGATTTGATGATCAGTGTAATAAGACACGGACAAACTCTGAACAAATTATTGCTTAAGGATAAGACCGCATTCTATTCCCTTGGAGTGTTTTCATTGAAATAAGAAATCTTTAAAATGTGATGTAGGTCCAAATGAAAAAGGGAAGAAACAACTGCACAATAGATTAGTCTACCTAACATTAATGTGTGCATGTAAGATAAAAGTTGTAAATACACATTCAAAGAAGTGTAATTTAAAATAGATGACTGTAATAGCTTTCTGTCTTAATAGCTACTCTATCCATATTACCATGGAATATATAAATGGCCTTGCAGATATAAACAAGTACCGACTTATATTAAAGGAAAACTCCTACTTGGAACTCAAAAAGCATGTTTTTTCATTGTGTCCTTGTTTTCTTTGCTATTTTAATGGCTCAAAATCACACCAGGTGCTTCTTCTACAGTTTTAATGCGTTTCCCACAAAATGGTGGTTGATGGGTTATTCCTTCTTCCCAGAGTGCATTTAAAGTCATGTTTATACGAGTCATGCTAGGCATAAGGAAGTGGTGGAGATGTTCTTCGTGTTTCACTGTTGCAGTCATTACATTTGGGTAATCCTGCTGGCAGGTTGCCCTCAGTCGGCCTGAATTCCAAAGTCCTGGGTCCTGCGTCAGCTCCTGTCGCCCCTTCCCTGACGTCAGGTCGTCAGGGGTATAAAAGATGCGGCCAACGCCATTTTCTTTAGTCTTTCTTGCCGCGCGGTGCCTGAAGCAGAAGCAGTTCACAAGTGCTGGTCGGCCGACTCCTGAGATTTTCGTGTTCGAGTTTCAGATCCGAAGTCTTCAATAAAGCTAAGTACCCCGTTGGGGAAACTTTTTTCTTGCTCCAGACCGATGTCAGAAAAAGTTAATTGTATTTTTGTGGAAAGCAAATACCTCATAAGGACTTTCATTCTTACTGTATTCCTTGCCTAGGCCCTGATCACAACGTTGCTGGTTGTCGGTTTTGTGCTAGATTTAACCAACGCACTATTAAGCGTCTGTATGATTTTGCTTTAAACTATTTTGGATACCGGTTTAATTATCCAGAAATGTCATCGGATAGCCATCCGACTACCGGAGTTCACCAAAAACGCAAAGAAAAGGAAAGAGACAACCGTGGCCCAAAACCGATGACGAAGCTTCTTCTAAGCTGTTCACCGGTTCTCAGTGAGGTGCTTTCGCAGCCCCTGACACCCACTACTTTAGAGTCGCAGGCCGTAACAGACTCCCACGTGGAGTCAGCCATGCCGCTGGAAACTCAAGGTATTGGAGCCTCGGATACTATTCCTTCAGATGGATCCGGAGCTGCTGAGCAGGCACCGGCTTCTGAGGGTGTATTCAGACCTAAACATCTTTACATAAAACCAACCTCAACTTCAAAGGCAAAGACTAAAGCACCTTCTAAAGCAAAGTAACTCAAGAGCCACGTGGACAGGCCTCTATGCCCAAAAAACAGATGCTCAAAATGGCTGAAGACTTAATTACCTTGGTCAGGGGTTCCCATCCCCCTCCTGATAAGAGGCCTAGGCAAGAGACTGACACTGAAACTTCAGATCAGGTTTCTATTTCTTCTGATTCCTCTTCTGATCAGGAATATTCTCTTCCCGCCTATGAGGATTCTGATGCTGAAGAATCCATTCCGTCAGCTTCTCCTCCAGAGGACTATTCTTTTGGGGAGACCTTGCATACCATGAAGGGAGCATTTCCATTGGGAGAGCCAAGATTTTTCAGAATCTAAAAAGAGGCTCGGGGATTTCCTTTTACCTCCTCAACACAGGCCACTAGCCATTCCACCTGTGTTGGATATTGTAGAGTGTTTTCGGAGTCTAGTCTCACCCGACTCCTTACCTCCAGCTCCTGTTAAGCCTGACAGATATTACAGGGTTCCTGACTCTCATATATTCCTTTTTAGAAACCCTGCTGCAGACCCAGAAACTATTTCACAGGGTCCCAAAGGAGTTGAGGCTTCTGCTGCAAAAAACCCTACCCCCTCTGACAGAGATTCTAGGGCACTGGATAGATGGGGAAAAAAGGTTTACACATCTGCTACCTTGGCTATAAGGGCCTTAAACTGTCAGTTTCATATGCTTAAATATCAGCAACATGTCATGGCATTGCTTAAACAGAACATGTTATTAAACTCTGAATGTGCAAAAAACAAGGAAATGCAAGATTTATTGCATGCAGCTGAACAAGGTGGAAAGCATACTTTGCAATGTGGTTTTGATTCTTTGGAGGCCTCCTGCAGGGCCGCAGTTACGGGTTCTGTAATTAGGAGGCATGCTTGGTTAAAGGAACAAAATCTGCCTGATCATGTCAAAGTTAAATTATTAGATGCACCTTTACAGCATGATACTTTGGTGTTAAGGCAGAGGAAGTGTTAAAGAAAATGGAGGACAAAGCTAAATCTATGCAAACTGTCAAAGGTTTTTTTACAAGTACAGCCACCTAGGTTTAGTAGACACTAGACTACAAAGAACTGGTCCTTTCCTGTGTCAGACAGACCTCAGAGGGGCAGATCCAGATGCCCTAGAGGCAGATCCCAGGCGCAAGGTTCCTACAGGTCAAAGCAATGGGGTGCTTCTACCTCCAAAGTTGGAGAAGATAAATCACGACCATACAGGAAACGGTCCCAATGACTCCTCCCTGCCTGCACCAAGCACTTATCTTCTGGCAGCACCCTTAGGGGGAAACACTTATTTCTCAGAACTTGCACCAAGCACTTATCTTCTGGCAGCACCCTTAGGGGGAAGCACTTATTTCTCAGAACTGGCACATTATAACCCAGGACAAGTGGGTCCTAAATATCGTGTCACAAGGGTACAAGTTCCATTTCCATACCCTGCCAAAGGCAAACGGCTGGCCAGATCTACCAAAAATCAATGAACAGAGGCACAAAAACAAATCTCATCCCTCATGGACATGGGGGCCATTCAACAAGTACCAGAGAAGGAGCAGGGACAAGGATTTTACTCAAGACTGTTCTTGGTACCCAGAAAGGACAAGACCTGGAGACCGATACTGGACCTATCTATTCTGAACACATTCCTAGATATACCAGAATTCAAGATGATTACTTTGCAGCAGCTTCTGCCCATGCTGGGCAAGAACGCTTGGCTGGTAACTCTAGACCTCAAATCAGACAATTATGCAGACGATACCTCATTCAAGGCTGGCTCAATGCATTACTAATTCTCTGCACTGCCTTTTGGCTTATCTACTGCACCCAGGGTCTTTACAAAGTGCCTGGCACCAGTAATTGCATTCTGCAGACAAAGAGGAATACAATTATATCCTTACTTGGACGACTGCCTAATTCAAGCAGAGAACAAGGACATTATTCTACAGCATCTGGCGTTCGTAAAAAGACTTCTAACATGCCTAGGGTACACAGTCAACGAAAAGAAATCAAAACTAGTACCCTCTCAAGAGATAATATTCCTGGGTGCAAGCTTAAATACAACTGCCCAGATGGCTTATCTCACGCCATACAAACAAAGGCAACGGACTACCTATTTCAAAATTTTGGCAACAAAGGCCCAGTTATCTGCAAGAAAAATTCTGCAGGCTTTGGGCTTCATGGCATCCTGCACCCTACTAATTCCATGTGCAAGACTGCATATGAGGAAACTTCAGTGGCACCTAAAAAGTGTTTGGACTCAACATTGCCACAGCCTGGAAACAATGGTTACTCTCATTCCCTGCCTACAACAGGAGTTTCGATGGTGGGCAAAGGCTTGTCACCAAAACAAGGGACAGTCATTCACATTACCCCCAGCCAGGCAGACACTAACAACGGATGCATCAGATTATGCCTGGGGGGCCCACATGGCAGGAAGATGCATTCAGGGCACATGGCCCACAACCCAAATGCATCTACATATCAAGCAAAAAGAGATGCTAGCTGTTCAGAATGCCCTGACAGCCTTCAAGGACTTGCTTCATCCTGGATAACTACTGATAAAGACGGACAATATCACCGTCATGTGGTATAGAAACAAGCAGGGGGGCACACATTCTTACCCCCTTTGCAGACTAGCCATGACTTTGTGGGACACAGCATTAACTTACCAAGTACATCTGCAGGTACAATTCCTGCCAGGAAGGATAAATATTCTGGCAGACGAACTAAGCAGAAACCTCATAGATCCCCACGAGTGGCAGCTGGATCCACAAGACTTCAGCATGATAACAAAGAAATGGGGATGCCCGGATATAGATCTATTTGCTTCCCCTCACAACTACCAATTAAAAAGATTCTGCACAAGGACTTATCACAGACAAGCATGGAAAGTGGACGCTCTCTCTTTCAGCTGGAAGACCTATCAGTATATGCCTTTCCCCCATTGCCTCTCCTCCCCAAGGTACTCCTAAAGGTCAGACAGGAGAAGCCAAAAATTATACGGATTGTCCCAGACTGGCCCAGCCAGTACTGGTTTCCAATCCTAAAGAATTTGTCTCAATGCCCAGCTTGGACCTTACCTCAAATACCTCATCTACTGTCCCAGCAAAACAATCAGATCTGCACAGCCAACTCAGGACTATAAACCTGGCAGCATGGCGGATAATGTAGTCATACAAAACACACCTCTCAGTAAAGCTGTGATGGATGTCATTTTGGAGGCCAGAAGGGCCTAGTACTAGAAAATCTTATGCTGGAAATTGGAAGAGATTCTGTGCTTGGAACCAGGCACAAGGAACTGATACAGCTGTGCCAAATATTCCTCAGATTTTGCAATACTTAACTGAGATGCTGGACAAAGGCCTATCTTTTTCATCTATTAAAATTCATGCCTCTGCCATTTCAGCTCATTACAATACAGAGCCACCAATCTTTTCTCATCCCTTATTAAAGCAGTACCTCAGAGGAGCCAAAAATTTAAGGCCTCCAAGGAGATCACCGATGCCTGCATGGGACCTCAACTATATCTTGGAAAAACTCACCCTGCCACCTTTTGAGCCAGCTGCTACTGCTGATATAAAGTTTTTATCTTGGAAAACAGCTCTGCTCCTAGCAATAGCTTCTGCAAGACGAGCTTCAGGCGCTCATGGCTGTGGAGCCTTTTATCATTTTTTATCCAGACAGGGTCTCTCCGAGGACAAACCTAACATTTATGCCTAAGGTGGTGTCCAGTGTGGCTCTTAACCAAACTATTCATCTGCCAACGTTTTATCAACTCCACAGAACAAGGGGGAGATAATTCTGCATTCTTTGGACGTACACAGACCGTTTAGATTCTACTTGGACAGAACCAAAGTTTTCAGAAAGAGAGAACAATTACTAGTGGCATATGCTGCAGGATCACAATGAAATGCTATCTCAACTATTTCAAAGTGGATAGGCCACTGCGTTAATTTCTGCTACTTACACCATGGCAAGCCAGTGCCTAAGGGCATTGGGCCACATTCAACCAGAGCTGCAGCCACTTCAGCAGCCTTTCTCAGGGGAGTACCAACCAAGGACATTTTAGAGGCTGCTACTTGGAGCTCAGTGCACACCTTTACAAAGCACTATCATCTGCCACTCTACTCTAAATCCAGGGCAGGCTTTGCCTCTGCAGTTCTGCAGGGCCTCATAGCCGCTCCTAATGCTGTTTAGCTCCAGCCTCCCATCCATAGCTTTGGGACTCTACCCAAATGTAATGAATGCAACAGTGAAACACGAAGAACATAGTACAATTGTGTACACTTACCATAAATGTAGATGTTAGAGTGTATTCACTGTTGCAGTCCAGGTTATTCTCCCGCCATCCCCCTGTCATTCTAAAGTTTATCTTTCCTTCTCTATCTTCTACAACCTATGTGGTGTATTTGCTTGTAGATGAAGGTAAAATTTATATTGATGCATGTATATTTATATATATATATATATATATATATATATATATATATATATATATATATATATAATATTGCTACCTTTTTGGGGGCACCTGACATCTGGGGCAAGAAAAACTGAAGAAAATGGCGTCGGCTGCATCTTTTAATACCCCTGACGTCAAGGAAGGGGCGACAGCAGCCGACGCAGGACCCAGGACTTTGGAATTCAGGCCGACTGAGGGCAACCTGCCAGCAGGATTACCCAAATGTAATGACTGAAACAGTAAATACACTCTAACATCTACATTTATGGCAAGTGTACACAACTGTACTTTTTCTCATGCCGTTAAGATAGAATGGCAGGAGTATGAAGCACTGTCATCCATCACACCTTCTGTAACAGAACTGCTTCTATATTTCCTTGAGTGAGCCTCTTTTATGTGTCTGTCAGAGCTTGTTCTGTGTTATGAATGGTTGTTACCTACTTCCAGCAAAAGAAAGTAGTTAAATACCAGGCTTTTGTAAAGGGATTTTATTTTAGTTCTAAAGGAATGACAGACTTCCCCCACATTTGCATCCTAAGGTGTGAAAACTCACTGCATTAAATCCTTGCTGCATCGTGTACAGCTGATACTACTGTTAAGGTGAATAGAATGCAATGCGTAAGGACCGACTCAGTCATTGAGTGTTTCTTACTATTGATGTCTATACCAGATATGCATCCATCTCTGGAAGGATGTCACAAAGAAAGCTTAAAAGACCTTTTTATAAACAGTATCAGTGCACCTAGTTGATAGCCTGCCACCTGTCTTTCCATTTGCAGAGCAGTCCTGATTTGAATAGTTCAGTCACATCCATGGGAGGTGAAAATAGTGAATGTGTTGGTACTTCACAAGGAAAAATGACTTTTCTCTAAATGTCACCGGAATCTTTGATACTACATTTACGTTATCTTTATGTAAGTGTAAGTAACCAGCATTTAAAGTTTATCATTTCAGTACTTCAATACTGCTTATGTAAATTGGTCAGAAGAGGTGACAGTTGCCTTTAAAATCCCCAAGTTATGTAATTGCTTTGTTTTGCTGTGAAAGGCATGGCTATATAGGAAGATGCTGTGAATCCGTTCCAAGTTCTCCTCCTCTCTGTAATAAAGACAGTGGGAAATAGTCTCACAGCTTTCTGTTTCTTTTATAGCAGCAGGATTAATTGCCTGTCTAGGATTGACAGCAGTACCTGACAGAGTGTGTGTGTGTGTGTGGTCTGTAGTGCACTAGGAGACAAATTTGTCTGCATATTATATGAAATGTTAAGCTTAAAAAATGTAGGTGGGCTTTCCCTTCCTTTAGCTCAAAGGCAAGGAAATGAAAGCTTTATAAAGTGCAAGCAGGTTTCTGATACCCATATGATACTGGAACCATATAGTAGGGAGAAAAGCAGCCTAAAGATCAAGTTAAACTGTTAGAGAGGGTGGAGCTTTCCATTAAGAAATGTGGGGTGTGAATGGCAGTGTTGCAGGAGACACATTTGTATAGAAATAAGCTTGTGAATTTGATAAAGAGAGGATTTCCAGGTAGATATTAAGCAGAATATCAGGGACAAGGGAAAAGGGCAGTAATACTGCTTACTAGGGTGTCTCAGTGGTAGATTTGTGGTGATGTTGGTGGGGGCAGGGTTCCACTGGCTTGCATTTATATTCCACCCTAAGCTATGATTGTGAAGCTTAATAGAATTGTGGGAGAAATCAGTTTTCAGCAAGAACATTTCTAGGTAGGAATGGAACTTGATTTGCAATAGTAGGGATGAATCAGGGTGATTTAGAAGGGAAATGTAACAAAAGAATAACTTTATGAAAATAAATGAGTGTGTTTTGGTATGGAAGATATGAATTCAGTAGGAACTTGGACAGAATTCACATCCAAGATCCAAGATATCCAACAATACAGTAACTGAGCTAGATTGGATAGAAATTATATTTTGCAGGAGCATGTGTATTTAATTGAAAGCTTTGAGACCTGTTCAGTAACTCTTTCTGATCATACACTAATTAAATAAAAAAAAAAAATACTTAGGGAAATAAAGTTAAAATGAGACACTGGCACTTTCTTGCTTACCTATAAAAAAGTGGAATTTAAGGAATAGGCAGTGGAAATAATTCAAGAATCATTAGGGGAGACAGAAATCCTTCAGAAAGGATAGATACTATGTGAGATGAGCTTAAACTTAAAATGAAGTTTAAAAAAATGGTAAAAATAACAGAGATGGTTAAGAAGTTGTTGTTGTTTGTCTTTCGGCTTTTCCCGGTTAGGGGTTGCCACAGCGGAACTCCAGTCCGCTAATGATTAGCAGTAGATTTTCACAAACGCCAAGGTGCCAGCTCGACGTCCAACCTTCAATGAAGGCACGCCCATTTTGCACATGTCTTTCGAACGCCCACCCAACCACGGGGAGGACATGCAGACTCCACACAGAAGGCACTCCCTGCACTCCAGCCGAGAATCGAACGGGAGAACCTCTTGCTGTGAGGCAACAATGCTACTGCTGCACCACCGCGGATCGAGAGAGATGGTTAAGAAGTGATAGGAATTATTTAGAGGTGCTGACAAAGATTGAAGTATTGCCTTATAAGGGGAATCTTGCAGAGCGAGAAGAGCAGCAACTAAGGGGAAGATGAGGGAGTAATTGTGTAATATGCATCAGTTAAGAAGGGCTGCAAAACATTTAGCACAACGACTTAGGCAATGGAAAGTAATAATGGTGGTTGCCAGACTTAAGAAACCTTTGATAATAAGAATAACCACTGATCCTGTTGAGGTGTAAGAGATATTCAAGACATTTTATGAAAATCTGTATAAAGTAAAGAAATGTGGAAACCAAGCAAATGTATAAATGGAAGCATTTCTGAAATAATTATGCCAAGGTTACAGGAAGCGGAGTCAGTGGATTGTGGGATATTGTCAAAGGTTTTGGCTATGTCTCAGTAGGTAGTGTGTACCGTTTGTTTTCATCCAGTTTAACTATGCAGGATCTGTCCTTCACAAAATCAAAGTGGTTTTGGTTAAGGTACAGTAGGCTGTTGAGAATGTGAACTTACATGATGCATTCCATTACTTTACAAATGAGGCTGATAAGGAAAAGGTTGTGGATGTGATGTTGTTGTAGCCTCTGATTGAACTTGTGACACTAGTTTAGAAACTGTGAGATTTTCAGTGTGGTACAGTAAATGATTACTCTTGAGTGACTGCTTTTTATTTTACTAGTTCAGAACCACATAAATGTTGAGTGAGTCAAACTAAAGAAAAAAAGAGATCTAGGTACAGCTATTATTTATAGTCAGAAGCAGCACATTTGTTGTATTTTTTTGCATACTTTGTCCCTGCATGATAGTTTGTACAATAAAATGTGTTGATAACATTTCTGTTTGCATTTGCAGTTAAAAAGGCTACTGAGATTGCAGCTGACTTGTTTTCTCTCTTCAGGAGACAAAGATGGAAGTAAGGTGACAACGGTGGTTGCAACGCCTGGCCAGGGACCAGACAGGCCTCAGGAAGTTACTTATTCTGATACCAAAGTAATTGGAAACGGTTCTTTCGGAGTTGTGTACCAGGCCAAACTGTGTGACACTGGGGAGCTGGTTGCAATCAAGAAAGTTCTTCAGGACAAAAGGTTTAAGGTAGGATTTCTTATTTTCTGGCATAGTTTCTGTAGCTTATGGTTCTGCAAGTAACCTGAATTATATTTGCAGTACACATTTTAAACTGTGGATATAGCCTATGTATTAGTTAGCCTGCTTGTCTTTTCTCAGGTAGTGACATGTGTTCCATTCCAGACAGAGGAAGTGAGTGTCAGAAGTGAATGGATCTACGTCTGCTGTTGTATCTTTCTCAAATTTATGTGAAAATAATTTCAGTGGTAAACTGTTGGATGTGTTGCTAGTCATAGGAATAAGGAGTGCAAATCATTACTATATGCTTTGGCTAGAATTAAATCTGTTAATATACGTTTCCATTGTTTCATCTTGTGGAGTTGAGAGAAATTGGAACACTGTTACACTACTACCTGTATGAGTTTGACAAAGGTGTCTGTATTTCTGGATCTGCCTATGGAGAATTAAGTCTTTGTTAACCTTCAGGACATGACATGCTGCATGTGGTCAGGTCTGATATAAATTTCTCAGCCTACATTTGCACCTCGCTTTTCCCTTGATACCCAGCACGTCTCTCTTCCATTTACTAGTTTCTTACTCATGCTTAACCTGGGAGTATTAGAAGTCTAGTGAGTGTGTTATCTTTTTTTTAATTATCATCATTGTTTGCTGCAGTTTGTGCATTGGTGAATGAGTATCAGTTGACAGCCTTCTTTGTCACTTTTTGTAAAACCATCGGGGTACTTGCTGCTGTTTAATGATATGAGAAGACACTTTCAGAGCATTTCTGCCAGAAGTGTAGCTGGATCAAACATCTTCCTGTGCTGGTACCACAAACCCGCATCACAACCCCTCCGCTCTTCAAGTAAAGAGCAAAAAAAAAAAAAAAAATCTACTACTTCTACTGGCACACCAACCAAGTGGCTAGATGCATGACATTCTCCCCTCCCTCCTGCACCAGCCAATCAAGTCCCCTTTCTATACCCTGCCCCCAACCCTCCTTCCTCTCATTTTAGTATTAAAAAAAAAAGTTTTTTTCTTGTAAATCGTAGCATACTTCTATGAGTGTAGCAAACAGTTGCTACAGTTTATACCCCACACAGAGCCCTACAGCACTATGGTTTCAGTAAACTGTAGCAAACTGCTACAATTTAGACCATATGTGGAGTACTACAGTGCTCAGGTATGACTACAAGCCATTATTGCACTAAAGACTGATTGGGAATCATCATGATGATGGATCGGATGTAGGCCGATAATATCCCCCTTAACATTATGCATTCCTGGCGGTTGCCACCTTCACCCCCATCCTAGCTATGCTACTGGTTTCTAAACTTTTCTTAAGGCTTCCTTTCTCTTTTGGGGGTTGTAGTGGATTTCCACTTTTTCTGTTGATTTGTTTGTTTGGACTGCAGTATTTTGATGTCACAATTTATTTCTGTTAAGTGTAACTGCAGCAAGCAGATTATCATGCAGAAAGTCATGATAAATGTGAGTCAGAGTCTTGTGTTATCGGTGTAGAGTTTGATCTGGCTACTTTAAGAAGATATAACAAGTGGCTTTGTACCATTTTGTTAGAGCTTCAGGTTAAGGAAACATGTCAACATCCCACTCAGTCTTCTAACTTTGGTTCTTTTCCCTCTCAGGCAGACAGAAAAGGTCCCACTCTCCCTCCTATCCTTGCTTTCAAGTGAAGCCAGGTCCTTCTAAATCAACTCCATCTAAGAAGCTGTTTTTGTTAAATTATCATTAAGTAGTCAGTCACTAGGATTAATGTGGATAAACTTGAAGCTCTTCCTTTTTCTGCAAGAACAGCTGTTACTGCTACTGTGATGGAGGATTCTCCTCCTATTAATTCTGTACCTTTAGCTGTTGAGTTCTGCTTTGGGCCTGGCATGTTTAGTGATTTCTGTTCATACCCTAGCTTAGTGGGTCATGTGCCATCCCCTTTGAGTCAGGTGGTGTTCTCTGTCGGTAGTTATGCTGAATTTGCCATTTTGCCAACAGTGAGTCCTGTGTTAGCATACAGGGTCATCTGTCTTCCCTGCCATTAGACCCTCTGTAGGCTTCATTATTGCCTTCTTTGAGTCCTATGTCTGTCCCTCTTTTTGTTCTACCTTCTTAGATTAGGGTGTGCATCTTGGTATTGGATTAGGTCAGCAATGGGTTGGCCCAGCAGTGTTTACCTAGTTCAAGTCTGTTTTACGGGTTCCAGCATTAGCATTTTTGGCATTTACTGACTAAGTTTTGCAAGAATTGCCCCATGATCCAGCGGAAGATCTTTAGGTTGTTTCTATTAAGTACCTTGTATAGATGAATTTGGGATTGGAATTGCATCTTCATTACCAACAAGCTTAAAACAGCCCAGCAACAGAAAGTTTCATGGGATCCCTGGCTTCACCCGTATACCCACAATGCCATGCTTCTCAGAACTCTTCTCCAAGTCTGTTTTTCTGTATGCTGAAGTTCCATCAGTGTAGAGAACAGCTATTGCTATTTTGTGAGATATGTTGCTTGTTTCATTAAGACTTTATCTAAAACTACTACCCCTTTGATCCCATTTTGTCATAAAATAAGGTTGGCACATTTCTTTTTAACAGGAATTGTTGTTGCCTTCCCCCCTCCAAGTTATTGCCATTTTTAGTCCCTTTATATCGGGATTGTTTCAAAGGTTTTCAGGAGGCAATGAAAAACTGAATACTGTTGCTTGTTTTCTGATGTTGACATACAGCATTTTTTTCAGTATACTTTTTGTTACTTGTAGATTTGAAGTGCCTGCATATTTTTCTTCTCTGTAGGACATTCAGAATTGTTTATTTTGTAACAGTTGAACAGCATAGATAAAAAAGAAGGTAAAACATTTATAAAATGCAGGTATGGAGCTAAGATTTCTTGCAGGGCAAATACTTCAAATATCTCAAGTGCTGTTTGGGGCTCATTTCTGTAAACTGTAAGCTATGTGCAACGTTTAAGTCTTTAACCTCAAGGAATATCTCTCTCTCTTTGAGTTAGAAAAGCTGAAGGCCTGCCCCTGTCCCAGAGTTGTGCAGGGTCTCTTCTAGTGCTTGTTTTTTCTCTCTCTCTCCTTCGTGTTCCACAAAGGGCAAGAATAATCTAGTCCTTCAGACCACAATACTTTAGTCCTTCCTAAAATTCCCTGACCAAGGGTTGCTATTTTTATTGCTTGCAAAATGAATACATTGACCTGACGGAAGCACCATCTAACACATCTGCCATGGACATAACATTTTTCCCCCGGCACTAAAAGCAATAATGGCTTTGATTGTGAAATTTCTAGCATGTAAGTCATACTTGTTTGGACTATACTAGTCTGTAAGGGTTGGACAAACCAACAAACCTAATTGAAAACGTGATAGTCTGAAAACTGAATATGCAATTCCAACTCTGTAATAACATATTTCCCTCCTGGTCTTTTAAAAAAAAAACAAAATCCTATTCTTAGCCAGAAAATTCTCTTACTACTTTGTCTGTTCCACTTGCATCTCTTCCTTCATATGACCTCCTTGGTTAGCTGCATTAATGTTTCCATTTAATCACAGCTGCTTCCAGTAGAAACATCTCTAATTTACAGACTGTTATCCAATCTGCAGATGTGTTTGGAAAATCCTTTTCTTCCAAGGAAGAGCACCATTGCCTTACTTGAAAAAAAATGCTAGTGAGCAAAGCACCCAGCTCGTGCTGCGTCCTCCTATATTTAATCTGTTCTTGCCAGCAGACTTGCCACATCATGCCTGCTATTTTAGAGCTTTTTGTTTCTTAGCATCTGCTTTGCTAACCCCAAGAAATAAACTGCAGTTTACTGACAATAAATTGCACCTTATAGCACCTAAGCTCTTGGGAATCACTATCTGCCATATTAATTACATTTCTACCCTATGTTTTGTGCTTGTTTTAAGAAACCCTTCATGACAAGGCAAAACAAACCTGCCTTCAGAATACAATTACTTTAACCTAAAATCTTTCTGTTGTTTATACGTTTTAAGCTATAGTCTTACCTCCCTTTTTAAATTTCTCCCATTCTCCCCGTATCATTCTTTTTTTTATTTACATATTTATACATAGTTGCATGCATACATTGCTTAACTGAGTAAGCACACCGGTGCAAAGACCTTTTTCAGGAGTGCTCTGAGCCATATGTTTATATGAATTTAAGAAGTAAGTGGCAATAATAATAATTATGTTAATTATAATAATAATAATACAAATATAAATTGCATTGATAAGTCAAAATGCAGTGTTGCAGTAATAAACGTAATAAACACATTTGCATAATGTAATATTGTAGAAAAAATAGGATTTATAAGTATAGAGCAAAGTAAAATGAAAACAGTGTTGGAGCATATTTACAGTGGAGTTTGAAGAATGAGTAGAGAGGAGGTAGAGTGCAGCTGGAATAACAGAGAAATCTAAAGTAGGAATGAGCAAATTAAGTCAGAGGTCAAATTAGCCAGCACATAGGTAGTGCACAAGGAATGACTAATAGCTGGAGCATAACTCTCAATAGCACAAGAAATCTGGACAAGGCCCCAAAAATAGGGACAATTTTTAAATACTGTTATTAACTTAAAAAATAAACCAATGTAACTGCACACTTGTAACCAACCAAGCCACACTCCGGTCTAAGGTATGAAACAGTAAGTGGTTCACGTAGCTTGAACAGCACGTAGCTTGAACAGCAAGTACAACCAGCTGGTCTGTTGGACTTAAAAAATACCAGCTCGAACCCCGTAACTGCAAACGAAGTAAAGCACACCAATCCACATCCGTTGAACCTCGCTCCAATCTGCATACACCAAACGCCAAATAGCGAAATCTTCTTTTTAAAACTTCTTTATTATAGCAACTATAAAAACACCTCGAACATATAACTCTTCCACCAGTTTAGCGCTTTCATCTGCATAACGCAGACTTCCTCAGAACTGGTGAATACACAGCAATTTCCTTATTTATTTAAATTTTGGCGCCATTTCTCTGGTTCCTTAAAGTGGTATGCAGAATGCATAAATGATAAACATTATAAGTGTAGAATATACCCTTCATTCATGTAAGAGCATTCATTACTCAGTAGTGGTTATAATAATGTAAGGCAATGAAACAAAATCCCTAATAATGACACAATGTCTTATCAAAAATATTTTACAATTCATGTACTTTCACTCTTAATAAAACCATCCATGAATACATGAAATAACAATACATATTAACTACACATTATTATTATACAACAAAATTAACTAACAATCAATGAATATAATAAATATTATAAATTCATCAATAAATATTATTAAAAATTATTTAAAAATTCATAAAAACTATTTCATTGACACAACATGAATAATTTAAAGGAGTGGCAGTACACTGAAACTTAAAATAACTTAAAATAGTTTTAAGTTATACATCCAGTACCAAAAATGGTTTAATGCTAATGTATTCATTAATGCCTGGACTCCTGGTTGAGTCAGTGAGCATCTGCCATTTGCTTTCCTTACAGGCTTATAAAATAAATAGTTCTTGATCTATGACACAAAATAAAAAGCTATGATTATCCCCATTTTCCTTAATATGACGGTAAAGGGCATTTTTACTATCTTTCTTTTTGATTCTGTAGTAGTGTTCATAGATCCTTTTCTTGAGTTGTCTTTCTGTTTTGCCTATATAATAGGCCGAACATACCTGACAACAAGCTAAGTACACTATTTGTTTGCTAGAACAGTGTCCTCCTATACTTCTAATCATAGTTCTATTTACGTCACCCAATCGAATATGCGTACCAGTGTAAACATATTTACACTGGTTACATCTACCACACTTCTTTGTAGCCTTCTTATTTTGTTGTTTTGTTGTCTTCTTATATTTCATTCCTTCTAACAACCTTTTTATATTTGGACCTGTTTTGTACACTATTCTGGGTGACGTCCCTAGGACTTCTTTATGTGTATCCACTACAGTAATGATATCCCAATATTTCCTTATAATTTCCTTTATTACATTACTGTAGGGTGTATAGGTAATAACACATACTCTACCAAATTTTTCCTGTGTGGTATTGATGGTGTCTATAACTTCCTGCCCTTTGCCTAATAACGATTGATACATGCTTTGCCACTTATTACTCACATATTTAATCGTATCCTTTATCATTTTATTGGGATAACCTCTTTTTGTGAACAAATCACTAAGCAAATCCATTTCTTTGTCCAAATTATCTTTACAGGATGACATTCTGGCCCCCCTAATACATTGTCCCTTTATAATATTTTTGAAAACGTAAGGCGGATGCTCACTGCTGTAAAATAAATAATCATTTGAAAACGTGTTTTTCCGATAAACCCTAGATGTAAATCCTTCGTTTGTTAAACCAATATAAGTGTCCAGGTAAGCAATACCTTGGTTACTGGTTTCATAAGTAAATTTGAGAAAATTTGTGGTTTCATTTAAATATTCTATAAAATCCTTAACATTTTCTTCATGCCCTTTCCACAGCAAGAAAATATCGTCCAAGAATCTAACATAAAATTTTATATAGGGGTAGTATATGCTGTTAACAATAAATTCATCTTCCCAGTCTGACATAACCATATTCGCAAAAATGGGCGCACAAGATGCGCCCATAGCTACCCCTTTACACTGTCTAAAATATTCACCCTCAAATGTTAGAAAATTATTATCCAAAACTAATTCCATCATACCCATTATTAGGTTGATTTTATCCCAACTGAGATGAGAATATTTTCTTAGACTGTTTCCAAACCGTTCAATACCTTCCTCCTTCGGTATACTAGAAAAGAGGTCACATACATCAATTGTAACTAATGTTAAGTTATCAGACCATAAATCTGCTGTTAATCTCCTCAAAAAATCCCAGGAATCCTTTATAATAAACGGGATATGCTCATATATATGCTTTGTCCATCTGTCTATGGTCTTCCCAATGTTAAAAGTTTTTGATCTAGAGCCGGATATAATAGGTCTAAATGGGGGTCTCTCCACAGACTTATGTACTTTGGGGATCCCCACTATATGTGCCATAACTGGAGTTTCTACCTTAATAAATTCATATATTTCTAGGGTAATTCTGTTATCTATTAAATATTCTTCTAATATCAGATCTATTCTTCTAAAACCTATATTGATTTGATTAATAGATACTGTTTCATAATTCCCCGTTTCATATAGAATTTTGTATATCTCTGCTTTATAAGATAGACTAGAATAAATGACTACCCCTCCACCTTTGTCCGGCTTCATAATTCTAATGTCTTGATTATTAATAATATAATTTAAGCATATTCTCTCTTCCTTCGTAATATTATCTCCCTGTTTGTTTCTTCCTTTTGTTTTGATTTCTTTGTTGAGACTGTATACCTCTTTACATACCATTTGCTCAAAGACATTGACTTGACTGTTATTATTGGGCATGTACGTGCTTTTCCTCTTCAATTCATTCCTTACATATTGTTCCTTACTATTACTATCAAATTGTAATGCCAAATTAAGCCTTCTACTGAATAATTTAATCTCCTTGATATGGTCCACTAAGTTGAATTTGTTTGAAGGTATAAATTTCATTCCTTTACTTAATAATGTGCAAAACTCTTTCTTGATAAACATGTCAGTGTAGTTAAATACCTGGAAACCATTGTATACCATAATAGTTGGTTTATTCTCTTGTGTAATGGCTGGTTCCCTTTTGTCTTCCAGGGTTTCTTGTTCACTTTTCTTATTGCCAGTCTGAACTAAAGGACATTTTGTCATATCAACTTCCCTATCCTTAAAATTGTCCATAGGTACATCTACTAATCTTGATGTATCCTGTTCCCCTTCGGCTGTAGTAATGTGAGGCTCCAATGAAATGTCTCTCTGTGTTACCGAATGGTTTTCATTCTTACTTTTACTTTGTTCACCTAACCTCTACCATTAACTTTGTCCACATGTTCTGTTGTTTTTCTTAATATTTCTTGATCCCCTGATGAAACGGTTTCCTGAAACCGGGGTTGAATCTTCCTCCTTGAAAATTTCCATCCCTATTGATGTCTTCCCATCCACTATTGCTACCATGTCTGTTCCTAACTAATAATTTCCTATCCTGTGGCCATATGTATACTTTGTGCCTTTTATATAATTCCACATCCCGATCTATCTTTCTACATTTTCTCTCATATGTCTCCTTGGCTCTACTATCTGCCAAATGAAATTGTTTATGATACAATTCACTCAATATTTCAAAATCTTCATGTCGTAAAATTGATTCATTAATATTTTCAACTTCTTCTATCAATACATTTAATTTTTCTTCATTACATTCTATTAATGCTTTCATATACATATAACCCATTTCATCAAACAGTTCATTAAATTTCATCATAATCTTTTCATTATATTCCATCCCCATGGGTAACTTAAAAAATCTTAGACCCTTAGGAACAATTTGGAGTTTAGTGCACTGTGCTAGATAAGCATTGTCCACTTTAGCTTTTTGTATTTGATTTAACTTATCCCCCAAACTGTATATAATATTTTTTAATTCTGTGCTTTCCCTGTTATGTCTATTTTTGTTACCTTCAATCACTTGCATTCTATCAAACACATATTCATTTCTCAGAAAATCATCTATTACTATATTACTAGAACATGTATTTTTAGAACGTATATTTTCAAAACATAGATTTTTGGATGTAATACCATCACATTTTTTATTCTTGACATCATTACTATTCTGTCCATTTATATCATTCTTGTTTTGATTATGATATTTGCTAGAAACAGTACCTTTTATGCTATTGGTCTGAGTGCCAGCCATAGCAGAGTATGTCTTGTAGGTAGCAGGCTTTTTTTGCCTTGTTCCCCCATATTCAGTTTCCACTCGACTGTGCAGAACACTAAAATCAAAAGTAAAATCCTTCACGGGTGTAAGAACAATATCACTGTCCTTTGAACTCATATCGATAGCACAATTCTGTCCATTCGGAATGTCATTTTCAGTATCGGCTATTTCCAATCGCTCCTCCCTCGTATTTGCCATTGTAGACTGAGCCCCAATGCAGGAAGAAGTAAGTTCCGTACTTACTTTAAGCTTGGGGATGTCCAATAATGAGTTAACCATCTCCATCAGCTTTTTAACGTCCTTTTGCAGGTCGGCTACCTCAGCCCTTAGAATGATCACCTCCTCGCTGTTCGATACAGCCAACGTATCCACTTCCGCTTCTGCCATGATCGGAAAAGCAACAAATAAACCAATGTAACTGCACACTTGTAACCAACCAAGCCACACTCCGGTCTAAGGTATGAAACAGTAAGTGGTTCACGTAGCTTGAACAGCACGTAGCTTGAACAGCAAGTACAACCAGCTGGTCTGTTGGACTTAAAAAATACCAGCTCAAACCCCGTAACTGCAAACGAAGTAAAGCACACCAATCCACATCCGTTGAACCTCGCTCCAATCTGCATACACCAAACGCCAAATAGCGAAATCTTCTTTTTAAAACTTCTTTATTATAACAACTATAAAAACACCTCGAACATATAACTCTTCCACCTTCTTCTGGTTCCTTAAAGTGGTATGCAGAATGCATAAATGTATTCATGGATGGTTTTATTAAGAGTGAAAGTACATGAATTGTAAAATATTTTTGATAAGACATTGTGTCATTATTAGGGATTTTGTTTCATTGCCTTACATTATTATAACCACTACTGAGTAATGAATGCTCTTACATGAATGAAGGGTATATTCTACACTTATAATGTTTATCATTTATGCATTCTGCATACCACTTTAAGGAACCAGAGAAATGGCGCCAAAATTTAAATAAATAAGGAAATTGCTGTGTATTCACCAGTTCTGAGGAAGTCTGCGTTATGCAGATGAAAGCGCTAAACTGGTGGAAGAGTTATATGTTCGAGGTGTTTTTATAGTTGTTACAATAAAGAAGTTTTAAAAAGAAGATTTCGCTATTTGGCGTTTGGTGTATGCAGATTGGAGCGAGGTTCAACGGATGTGGATTGGTGTGCTTTACTTCGTTTGCAGTTACGGGGTTTGAGCTGGTATTTTTTAAGTCCAACAGACCAGCTGGTTGTACTTGCTGTTCAAGCTACGTGCTGTTCAAGCTACGTGAACCACTTACTGTTTCATTAACTTAAAAAAGTTGATCACAGGTTTTGCATTAGCATATATTTTCTGAAGGGTATGAAATCTGAAACCCAAATTTCTGTTATTATTTATTGCCTTCAGTCTTCAGTGATTTGACAGAAAACTACAAATTTTATAAGGAACAGATGAAAAGTATGAGGTGAAAATCTGGATAATTGAGAGGTATGGGTTAGGAGCCGGAAGAAAATATAATGTTGAAATAGAGTTGAAGAGATATAATATAGTAATGTGGCGAAAGGTAGGTGGATAGGTAGATTCTAATAACTGAGGTATAGAAAATGGTGACCTGTATCAGGTGCAGTGATGAATAAAGCAACATTAAGCAGTGTTAAAAGTGTGATAAACAGGGTAGAGGAGTAGGATTAAGAGGGGAGGGTACATTTCGGTAATGGGCAGTGTAGTACTCCAATCAAAGCAGGATTACAGTAGAGCAGGTTTAGAGTGATTGTCAAAGCAGTGACACTGGAAGGATTCTGTGGTGTGTTTATACAGTGATTTCTGAAGTCTGACATTTCCAAAATATTTTTGTTGTACTGGATGAGAGTACCTTTTATATATATTTTTTTTACTGGCATTAACATGATTTTCCCATGGTTTTAAATCTGGTGGATTAGCATGTAAGCACAGTAATAAATGAAATGCAGATAAAAACTGAAACTTGACCATATGATACTTGTATTGTAGGTATAACTTGGTGAGATGATTCTTATTCTGAATGTTTACCCTGACTTACTTTTGTACGTGCTCTTTCTTCTCTACTAGTGTAGTGTATAATATTTTCTACTTTCAAGAATGTAAACTTTCACTTGAATAATTTTTTGCCTCTGCACAAAGTGGGCTGGCACAGACAGATATTCCAGTTATCAAAACATGCATTCATAAATACATACAATAGCAGTCAACCTCACGATTTTTTATGGAATTCCAATGCATCTGCTGTCAGTGATCCACGTGGTTTTTCAAGCTCCACAAGTTCTAGCTGAAAGGTGTAGAATTGCCAGCAGTGTCATCAGCAGTAGAGCTATGTACAAACTCAGGTTTGCTCCCTGAAAACCTGGATTTACTTCTGACTTTCTTTGTGTTTATGGGAATCAAATTTATGTAGAGGTCTACATTTAGAAGTGGCAGTCCTGATTTCTGACTTAAGAACTCACAGGTTTTAGAAATGCATTTTAAACCAGCAGTTTGACACAGTTAAGTTATGTAACTTTTTACTTTTCTTCTTGTATCTGCTCATCCCCCATCTCTACTGCTCAGTAATTAACCCTGCAGCAAATTTGTGTTGCATGACCTTGATTGAAGCGTTACTGTGGAGTCTAATTGTTAAGGTCTTATTTCAAGTTCTCCGAAGCATTATTATTTTTTTTTTTTTGCATGTATTTATGTACCTTAGATATAAAAGGTTTGCACACCCCTGATAAAATGCCAGGTTTTTATGATATAAAAAAATGAGACCACAATAAATCATTTCAAAACTTTTCCCACCTGTAATGTAACCTATAACCTCTACAATTTAATTGAAAAACAAATCTTTTAGGAGAAAAAAATATAAAAAAAATAAAAAAAAAACGTACAATAAGCTGGTTGTATAAGTGTGCACACCCTTAAACTACTTTGTTGATGCGCCTTTTGATTTAATTACAGCATTCAGCCTTCTTGGGTACACACCTGCCACCAATTAAAGAGATTCTAATTAACTCCAAATGAAGTTCAGCTGTCCTAGTAGGATTTTCCTGACATTTACTCAGTAGCCTGCTTTAGCAAAAGCCATGGTTCACAGAGAGCTTACAAAGCATCAGAGGGATCTCATTGTTGAAAGGTATCAGTCAGGAGAAGGGTACAAAAAAATTCCTACAGCATTGGATATACCGTGGAACACAGTGAAAGACGGTCATCAAAAAGTGGAGAAAATATGGGACAACAGTGACATTGCAAAGAACTGTCCGTTCCTCCAAAATTGATGAAAAAACAAGATGAAAACTGGTTAGGGAGGCTACCAAGAGACCTACAGCAACACTGAAAGAGCTACAGGAATTTCTGGCAAGTACTGGTTGTGTACTACATATGCCAACAATCTCCCGTATTCTCCATATGTCTGGACTATGGGGTAGGGTTGCAAGACGGGGACACCCTTTTCTTCCACAGAAAAACATTCAGGCATAGCTAAAATTTGCAAAACAATACATCGAGTCTCCCAAAAGCATGTGGGAAAATGTGTTATGGTCTGATGAGGCCAAGGTTGAACTTTTTGGCCTCCGTTCCAAAAGGTACATTTGGCACAAAAACAACACTTTGCATCACCAAAAGATCATCATCCCCACGGTGAAGCATGGTGGTGGCAGTATCATGTTTTGGGGTTTCTTTTCTTCAGCATGAACTGGGGCTTTAATCAAGGTGGAGGGAATTATGAAGAGTTCCAAATACCAGTCACTTTTGGCCCAAAATTTTCAGGCGTTTGCTAGAAAGCTGAAGATGAATTTCACCTTTCAACATGACAATGACCCCAAGCATACATCCAAATCAACAAAAGAATGGCTTCACCAGAAGAAAATTAAGTTTTGGAATGGCCCCAGCCAGAGCCCAGACCTAAATCCAATAGAAAATCTGTAGGATGACCTGAAGAGGGCTATGCACAAGAGATGCCCTCGCAGTTTGACAGATTTGGAGTGCTTTTGCAAGGAAGAGTGGGCAAATATTGCCAAGTCAATAACTGCCATGCTGTTAGACTCCTACCCAAGAAGACTGAATGTTGCAATTAAATCAAAAGGTGCTTCAACAAAGTATTAGTTTGGGGTGTGCACACTTCTGCAACCAGCTTATTGTATGTTTTTTATTTTTTGTAACAGATCTGTTTGTTTTTCAATTGAATTGTACAGGTTATAGGTCACATTAAAGGTGGGAAACGTTTTGAACTGATTTATTGTGGTCTCATTTTTTATATCACAAAAACCTGGCATTTTAACAGGGCTGTGTATACTTTTTATATCCACTGTACATATATCAATAAGTCTATAAAATTCTGAGAAAGACCTGTTTTTTTTTTTTTTTTTTGCTCAGAAATGAAAGGAATAAATGTGTGTTGCAGTACAGTAAAGGTATAGCAAAAATGTTACCGAAAAGACATTTTAACCGGATCTAGTAGTATAGGAGAAGAGACACTAGTTTGACTGCTGGCTTGGGTGCATGGCATAGCTGGCGAGGAGGATGGCTATGACCATCCTAGAGGAAGTGGCTGCATATATCCACGATTCCTCGGAGGAGGAGGAAGATGATGTAGTGTGCATTCTGGGATTATGCTTTCAGCTTATCATGCCATTGTCTGATGGTAGCCATTACTAACATGTGTACAGGAGCTTGCAGTCACAGAAGGAAGGCATTTTGGGTCCACATAGTGAGATGGGTAGCTCCCCCCCCACCACCACCATACTGGGTTTATAACGTACAAACACTTTTATTGCTGGGATACAGGTGAGGGCTCGAGTAGCCGTCATGCTCACCAATAGATCTTCCAAATGGCTGTTGCGCCCATAGTGTGTAGAGGTACAATTATGTGTTGTGGGGGAAGAAATGGAGGGAGTTCCATTAGGGGAGGCTTAATGTCTGACAGGCATAGTGACAGAAAGAAGCACTTGGCAAAAAAAAAAAGTAATTTCACTCATCTTTAAATGGTTACAGTATTAGTTAAATGGTAGTTTTTCATGGCTGTTTGGTATGTAACAGTAAAGCTTTTTAGGCTGAGAAATATGTTTAGGTTTTTGTAAGGATTTGGCATTACTGAGTCACGAATGAAGTGGATCATTTCTTCATAAGTGTATACTCAGTCATGCTTTAATGTATGCCAAATGCTGTCAGTTTTGTTAGTAAAAAGGACAGTTACATTAGAAATGTTTTTCTTTTTTTTTTAATTGCTGCTGCTATTGGCTATGCGTCACATTGGAGAAATGAGAGAATATGCCTATTTGTCATTGGAGTTTGTTGCTGATTTTTTTCTTGGTCGTTTTTTTACTGTATAGATGTTTTAATGTTCTTCGTGTTTCACTGTTGCAGTCATTACATTCGGGTAATCTGCTGGCATGTTGCCCTCAGTCGGCCTGATTAACAAAGTCTTGGGTCCTGTGTCGGTTGCTGTCCCTTCTTCCATGACGTCAGGTTGTCAGGGGTATAAAACATACATCCGATGCCATTACATCTGTCTTTCTTGCCGTGCAGGGCCCGAAGCAGAAGCAGTTCGCAAGTGCCGGTCGGCCGACTCCAGAAATTTTCGTTTTCGAATTTCAGAACCAAAGTCTTCAACTTAAAGCCAAGTACCCGTTGGGGAAACTTTTTCTTGCTCCTTACAGATGTCAGTAAAAGTTAATAATTGCATTACTTGTGGAAAGCAAATACCTCTCAAAGATTTTCATTCGTACCTTGTCTAGGCCCTGACCACAATGTACCTTGCTGTCAGTTTTGTGCTTTATTTAATCAGCACACGATCCGTCGTCTGTACATTTTTGCCTCAAAATATTTCTGTTCTTGGTTTAATTACCAGAAATGTCGTCGGTTAGCCATCAGATTAATGGGATTCTGAAAAAAAACTCAAACATAAAGACAGAGACAGCCCCGAGGTCCAAAACTGCCAACGACGCTGCTCCTAAGTCCGTCGCCAGTTCGTCGGTACTCAGTGAGGCGCTTTCGCAACCCCTGATACCTGCTACTTCTGATTCGCAGGCCTCTACTGAGACCCATTCTGAGTCTGGTATGCGGCGAGAGGCTTCACCTATGGAACCCGCAGATGTCTGTACCTTGGATGGGTTCAGAGCCGCTGTGCAGGCACCGGCTTCTGAGGGTGTATTCAGGCCTACAGACTTGCATATTAAATCGACTCCACCTTCATTACTAAGGTCTAAATCTCGATCTATGTCTAAAAAAACGACGCCCAGGCCACATGTTCAGGCCCCTATGCCTAAAAAACAAATTATCAAAATGGCTGAAGATCTAATTACTGTAATCAGGGGTAGTCAACCCCCCCCCCAAGAGGCCTAGGGCTGAGCTTGATTATGAATCTTCTGATCAGGGTTCTGATTCCTTTAATGACCTGGATTTGTCCATACCTACTTGAGGATTCTGATGCAGAGGATTCCATTCCCTCTGCTTCCCCTCCTGAGGATTTTTCTTTTGGGGAAACTTTTACGTACCTTATGGGAGCATTTCCACTGGGAAAGTCAGGAATTTTCTGATTCAAAAAAGAGTCTTAGGGATTTCCTTCTTCTACCTCAGTGTAGGCCCTTGGCTATACCTCCTGTACTACACATTGTTGATGATGTTTTCGGAATAGAGTATGGCTCCTGATTCCCTGCCTCCGGCTCCTAGTAAACCTGACAGATACTACAGAGTTCCTGAGTCCCACAAGTTACTTTTCAAAAATCCTGTTGCAGATCCAGAAACCATTTCTCAGGGGTCCAAGGGCGTTAAGGCTTCTACTGCTAAAAATCCTACCCCTTCTGATAGAGACTCCAGAGCGCTGGATAGATTGGGTAAGAAGGTTTATACTTCTGCAACCTTGGCAATCAGGGCTTTAAACTGCCAATTTCATATGTTAAAATATCAACAGCATATTACTGGACTGCTTAAACAGAAAATGATTGTTTCCTGACTGTGTGGAAAATAAAGATTTACAGGATTTATTGCGTTCTGCTAAACAAGTTGGAAAACATAATTTGCAATGTGGTTTTGATTCTTTAGAGGCCTCCTGCAGGGCTGCTGTTACCGGGTCTGTGCTTATAAGGCATGCTTGGCTTAAGGAGCAATCTTTGCCTGATCATGTTAAAGCGAAATTGTTGGATGCTCCTTTAAATCAGGACTGCCTGTTTGGCAATAAGGCTGAAGAAGTTCTAAAAAAGATGGAAGATAAAGCTAAATCTATGCAAACTGTTAAAGATTTCTTACAAGTGCAACCTCCAAGATTTAGTAGGCACTGGCTACAGATTCTTACTTTTAGCACTTGAATTTGCTTATTCGTGATCAGCACTTGTTCAGAACTTGTAAGCACTAAATAACCTACTAATTACTACAGCACTCGACCTTCCTCATTACCTAGAGGAAACAGTTTTGGTACTTACTTTCCTCACTTGCTTAGAGAAAAACAACTCTTGTACTCACTTTCCTCACTTATCTAGAGGAAAACACTTTTTTTATTTAGGCATGTCCATGGGTCAGCTCCCAGTGTTCTCTCCTGTCTATCTGATGAATCTGGGCATCTTGGGGCAATGTAGAAATTGGCTCATGTACACAGACAACCCTTTCCTCCTACCACCCAACACTACAGCCTGTGAGAGATGCACTTATCTAGCCAAACTGGAGGTAAAGCTCTCTCCAATCAAGACTGAACTTGACAGTCAAGAGAAGGTAAACACTTGCACTACACTCATCACATAGTCTCACTAAATCTACACCACCAAAATCCACACATACAAACACAAAAACAGTCACGGAGGCTGTCAATAATAATCTGCTCAAGCAACCGAGACCTCCAAAGCAGAAATGCAAGCAACCTCCACCCCCCAATACAACCCAAATGACACACAGCCCGCAGTGTGCCACTCAACCACAGCCAGTAAGGCAAAACAATGTACCCAACACACTAATCATAGGCGACTCTATAGTCAGGCACACTGATGTCCCACTCACCAGGCTAAACAAGGAGAAGGTTACTGTCAGCTGCCTGTCTGGTGCCAGGATCCGCCACATAACCCACGCACTCATGTCACTCCAAAACAAGTACAAATATGACTCTGTCATTGTCCATGTTGGTGTGAACGACCTGAGACGTACCTCCCTGGACTACATGAAATGAGACATGGAAGAGCTCTCCGATCTTGTAGCCCAGGCAGGTACGACACTAACCCTGAGTAGCATTCTGCCATCACCCAAAATGATGCTGCAGTACAAGGACAAAGTGATTGACTTCAACAATTGGCTAAGCTTCTGGTGCCATTCTAAAGGGATCCAGTATCTGTCTGCCTGGGATGACATGGTTGACAGACCACAATGCTGTGCCAGAGATGGCCTGCACCTGTCACCCCTGGGATTCCGGATACTAAGGTTCTTGCCAGCCCTATAGTGCTATTTTTAGACAAGGTTCAAATGACAAATTCACCACCGTAACAGGAACAAGCAAGCAAAAATTGAGGGTGATGCTACTCAATGCTAGAAGTCTAAATCTCAAAATGCACTCACTCGAGGCACTCCTTAAAATGGAGAACATCAGTATCTGTGCAGTGACTGAGACCTGGTTCAGGGCACCAGAGAGCACCCCTGCAGTACCAGGCTATAACTCGTACCACACTTTTCGGTCATGTAACCTGGACCGGAACACAAAAGGCGGAGGTGTGTCCATATTCATTAAGGATATCCACACCTCCAGGCTAGTTGCTCAGCATAATGCAGCCAAGGTTATCCAAGTGCAACTAACTCTGGGCAAAACTGCAATCCAAATTGTAGCTTGCTACAGATCACTCACCATGCCCCAGGATTCCCACTCCTCTTTTCTTGATGTACTGGAAAATATTAGGGTTCAACCAAACACCCTAATAATGGGCAATTTCAACTACCCCACCATTAACTGGGAAAACTACTCATGTACCAACTCCTTCGCTCAACGCTTTCTGGAATTCATAAACTCCAATGCCCTGGATCAACTTATCCACACCCCCACCAGGGGCAACAATATCATAGATCTAGTCATTACCAATATGAGTGACCAGTGTTCCACACCTGAAGTCAATGCCTCATTGGTCCGATCCGACCATAAGCTAAATGCCCTAGATATCCACATCCTGCCTCCACCCCCCATTAAGGAAACCATGGCAAAAAATTTTTCCAAAGCCAACTTCCTGCTTCTTAAGACAGAAGTGGTGAACTTCATGACACCCATGCAGATGGACAGTACAGTTACGACTACTGAATCCTACACAATTGCACTTTATAAGCACTTACATGAGTACATGGATCGTGCTATCACAAACAGAACCAAGACGCTATCCTCCAAAAAAAGGAAGCCAATCTGGTGGTCCCCTGCCATAAGCAAACTGTACAACAGAAGGAAGAAACTCTTGCAAAAGAGAGTAAATTCCCACGAGTGGAGGAGCTCCCTGGTCAGCCTCCGTAAGAAGCTGCTATCCCTGATAAAATCCTCCAAAGCTAGTTACGAAAACAAAATTGCCACTGATTCTAAAGACAACCGCATTCTATAGCTATGTCAAGAATCTCAATGGCAACACTCAGATCTGCTCTGAGTTACAGCACAATGGCACTAAATATACAGACCCAACTGTTATTGCCAACATCCTGGCAGATAGGTTCAGTGCTAACTTTACTCCCCTCTCACCCCCTAAAGAGCCCATCTCTATACCGGAAGAATGCAAAGTTCCTGTAATCACGGCTGCACAGGTAAAAACCGCACTCTCCAAAGCCAAGAACACAGCATCCATGGGATCAGACAACATCCCAGGCTGCGTTCTACACGAACTACAGAACAAACTGGCACCCCACCTAAGTACCATGTTCAGTCATAGCCTCACCTCAGGCTTTGTGCCTGCTGAATGGCACACAGCAACGGTTATCCCACTCCACAAGGGGGGAGCCACCACAGACCCCGGGAACTACCGCCCCATTAGCCTGACGAGCTTTGTCTGCAAGGCCATGGAACGTATCATCATGGAACTTATAAACAAAGACATTGGTAATCTCCAAACTCTGGATCCCACCCAGTTTGGGTTTGTAAAAGGCAGATCATGTCTCCTAAACCTGATAGACTTCTTTGAAGCAGTCACCAAAGCCGTAGATAAGGGTAAGGTGGTTCACACAGCCTATCTAGATCTTGCCAAGGCTTTCGACACCATCCCCCACTCTGGAATTATAGATAAACTCACTAAACTAGGTATAAATCCCTATGTCACTAGATGGGTTGCCAACTGGCTCACTGACAGAACCCACACTGTGAAAGTAGCAGACTCCAAATCCGACTTCAGACCAGTGACAACTGGAGTACCACAGGGTTCAGTCCTGGGTCCTCTCCTGTTTAGTATCTACTTCTCTGAAATACAGGCTAACACAGAAGATCTTTGGCTAACGAAGTTCGCAGATGACTGCAAACTAGGAGCCATAATCGGAACTCCTAATGATGTGGACATCCTACAAAAGGGCCTCACTGAGACAGATGCCTGGTGTCAAAGCCATGGCCTCTAGCTCAGTGCCAAAAAGTGCATTGTCATCCCCTTTGGTAAAAACTCTGTGCCCATGAACTACAACATAGGCGGTAGTATACTTAACACTGAAAGTGTGATAAGAGACCTTGGGACACAGGTGGACAGTAGTCTCTCCTTTGATGATCACATCGCCACAGTAATCAGGAAATCCTTCTACGTGGCACACCTCATCACAAAAGGTTTCTCATCCAGAAAAAAAAGAGGTCATTGTTCTCCTGTACTCATCACTCATTAGACCCATTATAGAGTACAACGCCCCTTTTGGTATATACCCCACAAGATGTCTACAACAACTGGAAAGGCTGCAGAAATACCTCACAAAGAGGATTACCGGCCTCAAACAGATGCCCTACACAGACCGTCTCAAAAAACTCCAGCTTTACTCAGTCGCATATCGCCTACTCAGAGGTGATCTCTGCCTAACATACAAAGCTATGTCAAACCCAGAGCTGTTGGACATGCTCCACTTAAAGAAATCTCAATCACTCCGAGCTACACTCTCTAGGGACCTAAACCTTGCCACCACAATAAACAGAACATGCTGGAGGGATAGATTCCTGTCCCAGAGACTTCCCATACTCTGGAATAAACTACCTATCTATATCAAACAAAGCTCCTCATTAGCACTCTTCAAGAAAAATCTTGATGATTGGATGGGAAATAGGAAATTCACCCCGAGGATCACCTTTGTGGCTCTGCTCGACAGTGGCACAGGAAAATAATTTTCTTGGGTGGCAAAAGCCAGGGTACCTTTTTGGCTGGGCTTGTATAGGCCCCAGGGCCGATAGCCATTAACCTATGAAGAGTTGGTCTTTTCCAGCTCCTTCCAGATCCTCTCAAGCCAAACCCAGACACACCAAAAACCCCAGGTTTCAGTCCCAGGGGACTCTTGGAACTAAGCAGTGGGGGGCCTCCACTTCCAAATCTGGAAATAACAAGACACCCCCTATGGTAAACAGTCTCAATGACTTCCTCTTAAAATTACCAAGCACTTATCTTTTAGCCGGCCCTTTGGGAGCAAAGATTGCTCTTCATGCAAAGAACTGGGAACTCATAACCCAGGACAAATGGGTTTTAAATATAGTGTCTCAGGGATACAGATTTCATTTCCACATGTTGCCAACACCAAACGGGTGGCCAGACCTGCCCCCAAATCAGTGGGCAGAGGCTCAAAAACAAGTACTTTCCCTCTTAAGTATGGAGGCTATTCAACCAGTACCAGAAGAGGAAAAGGGACAAGGTTTCTATTCCACGCTCTTTCCGGTACCCAGAAAAGACAAATCATGGCATCCAATTCTGAACCTGTCTACTCTAAACACCTTTCTGGACATTCCAAAATTCAAGATGCTGACTCTTCACCAGTTACTTCCTTTGCTAGGCAAAGATGCCTGGTTGGCAACTTTAGATTTAAAAGAAGCATACCTGCACATCCCAATCAGGGAATCTTGCAGAAGATACCTACGCTTCAAAGCAGGCTACTTGCATTATCAGTTCTCTGCACTGCCCTTTGGCTTGTCTACTGCACTCAGGGTATTCACAAAGTGCCTGGCTCCAGTTATTGCATTTTGCAGGCAAAGAAATATTCAAATATATCCATACCTGGACGATTCTCTAATTCAGGCAGAAAACCAGGGCATACTTCTAAATCATCTGGCGTTTGTAAAAAGGATTCTAACTTGTCCGGGGTACACTATAAACGAAAAGAAATCACAACTGGTACCCTCTCAACAGATTACATTCCTGGGTGCAAGCTTGAATACAACTGCCCAGATGGCTTTCCTCACGCCAGCGAAGCAAATTCATTTGGTAGCTTACTTCAAACAAGTGGCCACAAAAACCCTGCTATCTGCAAGACAAATACTGCAATCCTTGGGGATCATGGCCTCTCGCATTCTTTTAATTCCATATGCAAGACTGCATATGAGGAAACTACAGTGTTACTTAAAAAGTCTATGGAGTCAACATTGTCACAGCCTGGAAACCATGATTCCTATCATACCTTGCCTACACCTGGAATTCCTGTGGTGGGCAGAGGCCTGCCACCAGAACAAGGGACTGTCATTCACACTACCCGCTACTGCACAAACCCTAACTACATATGCATCAGACTATGCATGGGGGGCTCACCTGGCAGGGAAGTGCATTCAGGGCAAATGCGCAAATGCACCTACATATCAATCAAAAATAAATGTTAGCTGTACAGAATGCTCTGACAGCCTTCAAGGACTACATTCTTCCAGGACAACTAATGGTAAAGACGGACAACACCATGGTTATGTGGTACATAAACAAGCTGGGGGTACACTTTCTTACCCCCACTGCAGACTAGCCATGACATTGTGGAAAACAGCCTTGAGCTACCAAGTGCACCTACAAGCTCAATTCCTGCCAGGAAAATTGAATACATTGGCAGACGGACTAAGCAGAAATCTCATGGACCCACACGAGTGGAAACTGGAACCATGGATTTTCAACATGTTGACAAGCAATTGGGGGAGCCCAGACATAAATCTGTTTGCCTCCCCTCAAAACTGCCAGTTGAACAAGTTTTGCACAAGGACTCCCCACAAAGAAGCCTGGAAAGTGGATGCTCTGTCCTTCAGCCGGAAAAGCCGGTCAGTGTATGCCTTTCCTCCTCTGCCTCTGCTCTCCAAAGTTCTGCTAAATGTCAAACAGGACAAACCAGGAATGATTTTTGATTGCTCCAGACTGGCCACGCCAACACTGGTGCCCACCCCTGCGCATTGTGTCACAAATATCTCCATGGCACCTGCCTCAGACCCCTTCCTTGCTGTCTCAGCAGGAGAACCAAATTCTGCACCCTCAGTTTCCAACATTGAACCTTGCAGCCTGGCTAATCACTTAAATTCACTTTTATCGTCCCTCAGCAAACATGTGATGATGTTATCTTGGAGGCAAGATGGCCTAGTATTAGAAAATCTTATGCTGACAAATGCAAAAATTCTGTGCCTGGAACCAATCTAGGGATGAGCACAGCAGCGCCCAATTTACCTCAGATTTTGCAATACTTAACTGAGATGCTTCACAAGGGCCTGTCTTTTTCTTCTATTAAAATCCACGCTTCAGCTATTTCAGCTCACTGTAACACAGAACCACCCCTCTTCTCTCATCCCCTGCCCCTGCTCAAGCAGTATCTCAGAGGGGCAAAGAACTTCAAACCACCCAGGAAAGCTCCTACCCCTGCTTGGGACCTTAACTTTGTTTTGGAGAAGCTCACATTACCTCTACTGCTACTGCAGACTTAAAATTTCTTTCTTTGAAAACCGCCTTCCTTTTAGCAGTCACTTCAGCTAGTAGGATGTCTGACTTACAAGCCCTTATGGCAGTGGAGCCTTTCATTATTTTTCATGCGGACAGGGTATCTCTGAGGACCAGTCCCTCCTTCATGCCCAAGGTGGTTTCCAGTGTGGCTCTTAATCAGTCCATTCATTTGCCAACCTTCTTTCCCAATCCACAGAACAAAGGGGAACGGATTCTGCATTCCTTGGATGTGCACAGACAACTTAGATTCTACTTGGACAGGACTAAATCTTGAAGAAAATCTGACCAATTGCTGGTAGCATTTGCTGCAGGGGCAGAGGGGAAGGCTATTTCACAACAAACCATTTCTAAATGGATAAGCCATTGCATTCATTTCTGCTATAAGCACCATGGAAAACTTTTCCCCCCAGGGGGGTCAGGTCTCACTCCACCAAGGCTGCATCAACTTCTGCAACCTTTCTCAGAGGTGTTCCTACCAGGGATATTCTAGAAGCTACTACCTGGATTTCTGTACATACTTTCACCAAGCATTATCATTTACCAATTTTCTCTAAATCCAGAGCTGGTTTTGCCACTTCCGTCTTTCCGGGCCTTATAGCTGGCTCTAATGCTGTATAAACTCCTCCTCCCAACCATAGCTTTGGAAATCTACCCAAATGTAATGACTGCAACAGTGAAACATGAAGAACATAGTACAGTTGTGTACACTTATCAAAAATGTAGATGTTAGAGTGTATTCACTGTTGCAGCCCTGGTTACCCTCCCTCCAGCCCCCTACTTTTCTCTAGCTATACCTCTACTTTCTTATACTATGCTTAAAAGCCTTTTTGGTGGAGGTATATTTTTGTGTTTTTTAATTTTATTGGCTCCCCATTAGGGGGGCACCTGACATTTGGGGCAAGAAAAACTGATGTAATGGCGACGGATGCATGTTTTATACCCCTGATGACCTGACATCATGGAAAAAGGGACAGCAACCGACATAGGACCCAAGACTTTGTTAATCAGGCCGACTTGAGGGCAACCTGCCAGCAGATTACCCGAATGTAATGACTGCAACATTGAATACACCCGAACATCTACATTTATGGTAAGTGTACACAACTGTACTTTTTATCTCCTCAGTCTCCTGAAGTTCGGTAAAGGTCAGCCAGTTGTCCATTCTACCCATTCATTCCCATTAATCTGGGTGACCTGCCTTTCTTGCATCACATTGTGGTGGAGGTGGGGTTTATAGTCACCCTAGAGCTGACATACAAGGAAGAGACTTTATCAAGTCTCTGTACCTGTTTACCCATACAACTCAAGACTCCTACTCTGGCTGCCTGATGAAACACTACCATGGGTTTTGCCCATTGCATCTCCTCTTAAAAAGATGAGGCAGTCATTGCACATTCATACCTCCAGATACCCCTTCAGCACCCAGATCGCTATTCTCAACAGAATTTCTGTCTGCATAAACATAAACAGTACCACTCCACCATGGGCGTGGCCTGCCAGGCACATTTTTTTAAATAAAATTTTATTTTTTTACTATAGAAGAATGAAGTTGAGTGCGGAGACCTGCATTGCTCTGTTTTTTTTTTTTTTCTCTCGTTCTTTTGATAGTGTTTTCCCTTTCTGTGGCTTAAAAGCAAGTTTGGTATGTGTTCTGGTTTGGATACTAGTTTTATGTAGCAGGGCAGATCATTCTGTGCATTTTCTCTGAGGTGATCTTTCATTACTTAAAGACCGTATGAAACATAGTTTTATTTTTGCACAAAACAGTTTTCACAAGCATCTTTATGCATGCAAATACTGTTTTGTGTAGCAAGTCTTCTTTTGCAACATTTTAAAAACTTCCAAACACAGAAGTCTTAAGTTGACCAAGAGGTATTTAAGGTATTAATGTTAATCTGTAGGCAAGAAGTATTTGTTACTTTGTTTTCCAGTTGTAATTATGCTGGGTTAACATGTGTAAATAATTGTGAATCAATTTTGTAATTGCCAACCTGTTAAATTAACTGTTTGGCAATAAAATATTTTTTCCTGGAGTTTTTAAAATGTATTTTTTTAAGGAAAGGCTTTGAAACAAACTTCGTTTTGACAGTATCCTTATGTATAAGGATGCATGTGGACACTTTTTTGTGCAAAAATGAAGGTTTGTTTCACAGCGTTAAACACTCCCCAGGATACAGTAAATTCTGTGTAGGCTTTGCAGGATGCCTACATGATGTTTACACGTCTGTGTGGTGATGGGTTGTGAGTAGCAGTGTTTGTTGCATATTCATGCCGCACACCGCGTTTAAATATAAGCAAGATTTTGTGGCTGGCAACCATGTTGCCAGCCAGGAAACCATGTGAGTGAACACAGATATCACTCCTGTTTAAATCAGAGCACTGAAGCTCCGTGGTTTTGCAGGGAATGCCACAATGATCACCCGGACTTCACAGATGGCTCTCAGTCTTGGTGAAAGACATCTGGGCAAAGCCCAACATAATGGGGGAATGACAGTTAACAAGAAATAGGGACATGTGACATTTGCCC